>NC_041013.1:31839025-32071679 GCF_004193775.1 Glycine soja
AAGAACTTCCCTATAATCTCTGGGCTGAAGCCATGAACACAGCATGCTATATCCACAACAGAGTCACACTTAGAAGAGGGACTCCAACCACACTGTATGAAATCTGGAAAGGGAGGAAGCCAACTGTCAAGCACTTCCACATCTTTGGAAGTCCATGTTACATTTTGGCAGATAGAGAGCAAAGGAGAAAGATGGATCCCAAGAGTGATGCAGGAATATTCTTGGGATACTCTACAAACAGCAGAGCATATAGAGTATTCAACTCCAGAACCAGAACTGTGATGGAATCCATCAATGTGGTTGTTGATGATCTAACTCCAGCAAGAAAGAAGGATGTCGAAGACGATGTCAGAACATCGGGAGACAATGGAGCAGATACAGCTAAAAGTGCAGAAAATGCAGAAAATGCAGAAAACTCTGATTCTGCTACAGATGAACCAAACATCAATCAACCTGACAAGAGTCCTTCCATTAGAATCCAGAAGATGCACCCCAAGGAGCTGATTATAGGAGATCCAAACAGAGGAGTCACTACAAGATCAAGGGAGTTTGAGATTGTCTCCAATTCATGCTTTGTCTCCAAAACTGAGCCAAAGAATGTGAAAGAGGCACTGACTGATGAGTTCTGGATCAATGCTATGCAAGAAGAATTGGAGCAATTCAAAAGGAATGAAGTTTGGGAGCTAGTTCCTAGACCCGAGGGAACTAATGTGATTGGCAACAAGTGGATCTTCAAGAACAAAACCAATGAAGAAGGTGTTATAACCAGAAACAAGGCCAGACTTGTTGCTCAAGGCTACACTCAGATTGAAGGTGTAGACTTTGATGAAACTTTCGCCCCTGTTGCTAGACTTGAGTCCATCAGACTATTACTTGGTGTAGCTTGCATCCTCAAATTCAAGCTGTACCAGATGGATGTGAAGAGCGCGTTTCTGAATGGATACCTGAATGAAGAAGTCTATGTGGAGCAGCCAAAGGGATTTGTAGATCCAACTCATCCAGATCATGTATACAGGCTCAAGAAGGCTCTCTATGGATTGAAGCAAGCTCCAAGAGCGTGGTATGAAAGGCTAACAAAGTTCCTTACTCAGCAAGGGTATAGGAAGGGAGGAATTGACAAGACTCTCTTTGTTAAACAAGATGCTGAAAACTTGATCATAGCACAGATATATGTTGATGACATTGTGTTTGGAGGGATGTCGAATGAGATGCTACGACATTTTGTCCAACAGATGCAATCTGAATTTGAGATGAGTCTTGTTGGAGAGCTGACTTATTTTCTGGGACTCCAAGTGAAGCAGATGGAAGACTCCATATTCCTCTCACAAAGCAAGTATGCAAAGAACATTGTCAAGAAGTTTGGGATGGAAAATGCCAGCCATAAAAGAACACCTGCACCTACTCACTTGAAGCTGTCAAAGGATGAAGCTGGCACCAGTGTTGATCAAAGTCTGTACAGAAGCATGATTGGGAGCTTACTATATTTAACAGCAAGCAGACCTGACATCACCTTTGCAGTAGGTGTTTGTGCAAGATATCAAGCCAATCCCAAGATAAGTCACTTGAATCAAGTAAAGAGAATTCTGAAATATGTAAATGGCACCAGTGACTATGGGATTATGTACTGTCATTGTTCAGATTCAATGCTGGTTGGATATTGTGATGCTGATTGGGCTGGAAGTGCGGATGACAGAAAAAGCACTTCTGGTGGATGTTTCTATTTGGGAAACAATCTTATTTCATGGTTCAGCAAGAAGCAGAACTGTGTGTCCCTATCTACTGCAGAAGCAGAGTATATTGCAGCAGGAAGCAGCTGTTCACAACTAGTTTGGATGAAGCAGATGCTGAAGGAGTACAATGTCGAACAAGATGTCATGACATTGTACTGTGACAACATGAGTGCTATTAAGATTTCTAAAAATCCTGTTCAACACAGCAGAACCAAGCACATTGACATTAGACATCACTATATTAGAGATCTTGTTGATGATAAAGTTATCACACTGGAGCATGTTGCCACTGAGGAACAAGTAGCAGATATTTTCACAAAGGCATTGGATGCAAATCAGTTTGAAAAACTGAGGGGCAAGCTGGGCATTTGTCTGCTAGAGGAGTTATAGCAGCTACTTCTATCTGAACGTGCTCAAACGTCTCACTCAACATTAATAGCACGTTCACTACTGAGCCAAAACAAATTCAACCTTCGTTTCACACGTCCCCCTACATTCCTCATTCAAACTTACATTTTCGTGGCAATCTCGTTTTCATCAGCATTTCCCAATACTTCTCAGATATTCACGAAACCACTCCAAAAGCTCTGCTTCTCCATGGCTACCTCACCAAAAGAAACCTCATCCCCTGTTTCACCCTCGGTACCATCATCTCCATCATCCTCCAAAACTCCATCAAACCAGGAACAACCTGCACCCAATATCCAACCCATACAAATGATTCCTGGTCCAGGCCCTGTTCCTGAGAAACTGGTCCCTAAAAGACAACAGGGAGTGAAGATTTCTGAAAACCCTAGCTTTGCAACAAGCCCTAGGGAAGTAGACACTGAGATGGATAAGAAGATCCGCAGTTTTGTGAATAGCATTTTGAAAAATGCTTCTGTCCCTGATGCTGATAAAGATGTTCCAACATCTTCCACCCCAAATGCTGAAGTCCTCTCTTCATCAAGTGAAGAGGAATCAACAGAGGAAGAGGATCAAATCACAGAGGAGACCCCTGCACCAAGGGCACCAGAACCTGCTCCAGGTGACCTCATTGACCTAAAAGAAGTAGAATCTGATGAGGAACCCATTGCCAAAAAGTTGGCACCTGGCATTGCAGAAAGATTACAAAGCAGAAAGGGAAAAACCCCCATTACTAGGTCTGGACGAATCAAAACTACTGCACAGAAGAAGAGCACACCAATCACTCCTACCACATCCAGATGGAGCAAAGTTGCAATCCCTTCCAAGAAGAGGAAAGAAATTTCCTCATCTGATTCTGATGATGATGTCGAACTAGATGTTCCCGACATCAAGAGAGCCAAGAAATCAGGGAAAAAGGTGCCTGGAAATGTCCCTGATGCCCCATTGGACAACATTTCATTCCACTCCATTGGCAATGTTGAAAGGTGGAAATTTGTATATCAACGCAGACTTGCTTTAGAAAGAGAACTGGGAAGAGATGCCTTGGATTGCAAGGAGATCATGGACCTCATCAAGGCTGCTGGACTGCTGAAAACTGTCACCAAGTTGGGAGATTGTTATGAAAGTCTAGTCAGGGAATTCATTGTCAACATTCCCTCTGACATAATAAACAGAAAGAGTGATGAGTATCAGAAAGTGTTTGTCAGAGGAAAATGTATTAGATTCTCCCCTGCTGTAATCAACAAGTACCTGGGCAGACCAACTGAAGGAGTGGTGGATATTGCTGTTTCTGAGCATCAAATTGCCAAGGAAATCACTGCCAAGCAAGTCCAGCATTGGCCAAAGAAAGGGAAGCTTTCTGCAGGGAAGCTAAGTGTGAAGTATGCAATCCTGCATAGGATTGGCACTGCCAACTGGGTACCCACCAATCATACTTCCACTGTTGCCACAGGTTTGGGTAAATTTCTGTATGCTGTTGGAACCAAGTCCAAATTTAATTTTGGAAACTATATTTTTGATCAAACTATTAAGCATTCAGAATCTTTTGCTGTCAAATTACCCATTGCCTTCCCAACTGTATTGTGTGGCATTATGTTGAGTCAACATCCCAATATTTTAAACAACATTGACTCTGTGAAGAAGAGAGAATCTCCTCTATCCCTGCATTACAAACTGTTTGAGGGGACACATGTCCCAGACATTGTCTCGACATCAGGGAAAGCTGTTGCTTCAGGTGCTGTGTCCAAGGATGATTTGATTGCTGAACTCAAGGACACATGCAAGGTGCTGGAGGCAACCATCAAAGCCAACACAGAGAAGAAAATGGAGCTGGAACGCCTGATCAAAAGACTCTCAGACAATGGCATTGATGATGGAGAAGCAGCTGAGGAAGAAGAAGATGCAGCAGAGGATACAGAATCAGATGATGATGATTCTGATGCCACCCCATGACCATCAGACCTTTATTTTTTTACTCTTACTAGCTATTGGGGCATGTCCCTTTGAACAATTGATTGTTATTGGTCTGTAATATTTGCACATTACTTTCATGCATTCTACTTTTGCCAAATTCTGTCTAAAAAGGGGGAGTAGTAGGATATTATGCATGATTTATGATTTTGAGAAGGAGTAGTATTTATACTGCTGCTGCTGATGATGATTGATGTAAGCTACTGAAACTAGTAGCTGATAGAAGATGCCAGTAAGAGCATGGAGATAGGGGGAGCAGAAAGCTGATAGAAGATGCTTGCTGCAGTTCACAGCAGCTAGTAGCTGATAGAAGATGCCAGTAAGAGCATGGAGACAGGGGGAGCAGAAAGCTGATGTCACGAGAGATGTCTTGACATCCTGGAAAAGACTTGTAGATTTGCAACTTGCAGAATTTTGCTGTCACCACTACAGATACTGCTGTGCTTGATTACTCTGATAATGAAAGTTGCTGATCCCACTTGCATGACTGCTCGTACCTGCTCAGGAAGTGTCTAAGTATGTTTTAGACAAAATTTGCCAAAGGGGGAGATTGTTGGTGCTTAGCTTTACTTAGTTTTAAAAGATTGGCTAAAATTTTGTTAAAACATAAGCACTTAGACAATGAAGGAAAGCTGGAGTTGCTGCACATGATGTCTAACATTATGTCATGGAATCAGATCGGGCTGCACAATGCACAAGGCAAGATAAAATGTCAAATGAAGAATTGAAGCTGCAGGATCCACGATGTCGGATACAATGTCCAGGACATCCTGCCCGAAAATACTGGACACATAAATCTGTTATATCTTTAACAGATTAATGTGCAGTCAGCAACAGATTAGGAGCTCTATCTTTAGGAACGAATTAAAAGATAATTAAAGATCAAATTACAAACTTGAATAGTTTTGTTCAGGGATTAGAGATTGAAGATAAAAACTAAAAGATAAAAATTTATCTTTTAGATCTTTAAGTGCAGATTTTTCAGGAGAATGATAGAGCTTATCCAGCGCAAGGTGTTAAAGCCCAGATACGCACACTGCTATATAAAAACATGAAGGTTGCATGGGTTTTTTATCAAGTCAGAGATTGAAGAGTTATTTTGTGAGTTTTGTGACTTGAGTGTTTTGTGAGCCACCTTGATGTTACCCTAACATCAAGTGTTGGACCTGAGTGTGTAGAGTTGATCTCTATTGTTCAGAGAGCAATCTCTGGTGTGTTCTTGATTTGTTTGTAAACACGGGTGAGTGATTGAGAGGGAGTGAGAGGGGTTCTCATATCTAAGAGTGGCTCTTAGGTAGAAGTTGCATGGGTAGTGGTTAGGTGAGAAGGTTGTATACAGTGGCTGTTAGATCTTCGAACTAATACTATTTTAGTGGACTTCCTCCCTGGCTTGGTAGCCCCCAGATGTAGGTGACGTTGCACCGAACTGGGTTAACAATTCTCTTGTGTTATTTACTTGTTTAATCTGTTCATACTATCATATACAATCTGCATGTTCTGAAGCGCGATGTCGTGACATCCTGTACGACATCTGTCCTCAGTATCAGAATTTCAACAATCAATAAATCTAGGGGGTTGAGAAACATAGACTTCCTCTTTTATGTATCCATTCAAAAAAGCACTTTCAACGTCCATTTGGAAAAGCTCAAAATCCATTAGGAAACAAAAGCTTGAAGAAGCCTTATGGCCTCAAGTCTTTCAACAAGGGCATAAATCTCATCATAATCAATTTTGTTTCTAAAACTAGTTTCTAAAACCTCAAGCCTTTGGCTACTAAACGGACTTTGTTTTTGGTTATAAAACCAGTTTCATCAGTTTTGTTTCTAAAAACCCATTTAGTTCCAATTACTTGTTGAGCATTAGTTCTTGGTACAAGATCCCAAACTTCATTTCTTTTAACTTGATTCAACTCTTCTTGCATTGTCAATCTTCAATGTTCATCAAGTAAATCTTCTTCAATAGATTTTGGCTCTACTTGGGATACAATATCTATAAAAAATTATTAAGAGAGCTACGAGTGGTTACCACTTTGTTTATATCACCTATTATGTTGTCAAGTGATAAGTCCCTAGAGGTTCTCCATTCTTTGGGAAGTTCCTTTGTAGATTGTTAACTTGTATAAACATTTTGCTTCTCCAATATCAATGGTCTAGTCTCCTCAAGATTGCTAGATCCTTTAAGATTTCCTGCACAATCATCATCTAGATCTTCCTTTGACTCATGAGTTTTATTCTCATGATTACACATTTCATCAAAAGTAATATGCACAGATTCTTCAATTACTAAACTTCTTCTATTGAAAACTCTATATGATTTGCTAGAAAAGAATATCCTAAAAAGATTGCTTCATTGAATTTTGAATCAAACTTGCCCAAGTTATATTTTCCATTATTCAAAACAAAGCATTTGCTTCCAAAGACCCTTAAGTGTGATATGTTAGGCTTTCTTCCTTTGTAAAGTTCACAAGGTGTGGATTTTAAAATAGGTATTATTAAAATCCTATTGAGAACATAGCAAGTTGTACTTATGGCATCCGTCCAAAAATAATTTGCTAAGTTAGTTTCATTTAACATAGTTCTTGCTAGTTCTTGCAAACACAAATTTTTCCTCTCTGCAGCCCCATTTTGTTGTGAAGTTCTAGTAGCAGAAAAATCACGTGAAATCCCATTTTCTTCACAAAAAGTTTTAAAATCTTCATTTTGGAATTCACCTCTATGATCACTTCTCAAGGTCTTAATTTTCAAATCTTTTTCATTTTGAATAACTTTTGCAAGTTTCTTGAAAGCTTTAAAAGCAACACTTTTTAAAGCAAGAAAAAAAGTCCACGTAAATCTTGAGTAATCATCAACAATGACAAGAGCATAATAGTCAACTCTCAAACTCATAGTTCTAGAGGGGCCAAGCAAGTCCAAGTGTAAAAGTTCCAAAGGTTTAGATGTAGAAACTTACACCTTTTTTATTTAAAAGAGACTTTGACTTGTTTGCCTTTTGGACAAGCATCCCAAAGCTTATCCTTTTGAAATTCTAGTTTGAGAAGTCTTATTACAAGGTCTTTTGCAATGAGTTTATTCAAATGATTCATATGAATATGTGCAAAGCGTCTATGCCAAATCCATGCATCATCATTCTTACTCAACAAGCATTTTGATTCACTTATGAATGCTTTTTCTAGATCTAGCATGTAGATATTATCAAGTCTATTTCCTTTCAACTTCATGTCATTTAAAGGATTAAAAATCATGCAAAAACTTGAAGTGAAGGAAATATCAAAGCCTTTATCACACAATTGACTTATACTAAGTAAATTGTGCTTTAGACCTTCCACATATAGAACATTTTCAATACAAGTAGTTTGTGAAGTACCTACATTACCATAACCTAGAATCTTCCCTTTGTTGTTGTAACCATAGGTAACGAATCCTTCTTGTTTTATTGTTAGAGAGACAAACTTTGATTTGTCTCTAGTCATATGCCTTGAGTAGCTGCTATCTAAATACCACATTGATTGTTTGGCTTTAAGACATACCTACACAACAAATTTAGAGAGAAGATTGAGGTACCCATTGGGTTAGCAGTCTTTTTTTTTCTTTGGGAATCCATTGTACTTCTCGCTTCGGACACCATGTCTTTTTATGAAACATGATGAAGAGCTATGACCTTTATAGATGCAATAGTGACATGAAATAAAAGATGAGGTGGAGGGTGTAGAGAAGTTAAAGAAGTTCTTATAAGCTTTTTGTTTTCTCTCTAAATCATACCCAAGTCCAGTCTTACCCATGAAACAATTTTGAGAAGTCAACAAGGCATCTAAGTTTGCTCTTCCACTTGTGAACTTTGCAAGTGTCTTTTCAAGATAATCAATTTTGCATTGAAGATACTTTAAATTTTCACAATTTGAGCTAGAAGAAATATTACTTGATTTAAATTTTCAAATGGAATCCTCAATAGATTTTTCTAAATCCACTTTTTCTTTTCTCAAATCATGGACTTCCTTTTGTTAAATAGTAAATTTCTCAATATGCCATCAAACTTGGCCTTTTAGAGTTTTGTTCACAAAGGTAAGTCTCTGTGTCTCTTTATGTAACTCTTTGAATGCATCTAGTAGATTGTCATAGTTTGTATTAGATTCAAATATTCACTTATGTTGCTTTTGGTCTCATCCTTATCAATATCAGCCATGAGACATAGATTTGCTTCTTCCTCCTCACTTGAATCACTAGAGGAACTTGCACCATCATCACCCCAACCTATATATGTCCTTCTCCTCTTAAATGGCTTCTTTTGCTTCTTATTACCTCCTTGTTGTTTCTTAAGGTAGGTTGGACAATTTGCTTTTATATGACCTTGCTTCCCAAACTCAAATCATGTGTAGGTTGTGGGAATTGAGTCATTTTTCTTTATGCTCTTCTTTTGAAAGTTCCCTTTGTCTCTTTCTTTCTTCTTCATGAACTTGGAGAACATCTTAACAAGAAAATTTAGATTTTCACTATCTGAATTTTTTGAAAGGTCTTTATCACTAGCTTTATGGTGTGAAGTGCTTGTCTTTAAGATTAATCCCTTCTTCATCTTCTCAACTTCTTCTTCATCCTTTAGTCTCCCAAGCTCAAACTCATACTCCCTTAGCTTGCCAAAAAGTGTAGCTACCGTCATGGTTGTTAAATCCTTCGATTTCGATATAATTCTACTTTAGGTTGCCAAGTTCTATTGAGACTTTTCAAAACTTTGACATTGAAATCCTCCTTTTCAAAAATCTTTCCAAGAGCCAACAAATGGTTCACCATATGTGTAAAACCCTTCTACACATCTAAAATGCTTTCTCTTGACAACATTCTAAACATTTCATATTCTTGAATGAGACTGTTCTTTCTTGTCCTCTTGACCTCTGTAGTTCCTTAATGAGTTACTTCCAAGATTTCCCAAATTTCTTTAGCATCCACACATTGAGAAGCACAATAAAACTCATCAAAGGTTAAAGGGGAGGTAAAAATGTTTTTAGCTTTAACTTTAAATTGAGCACACTTATTTTCTTCTGGTATCCAAGAATTAAGGTCTTTTTGTACCTCTTTTCCATGAACAATAACCTTAGGAATGTAAGGACCATTTACAACGGCATCTCATACTCCTTTATCAACAAATTCAAGGAAAACTTGCATACGTAATTTCCAAAATGGATAGTTTTCTCTAGTAAAATGAGGGGGTCGGTTTATTGAAACACATTTCGTGAAGATTGGATAATTTCCAGCCATTATAAGGATCTTTTTCAAGAATTGTTTGAATGATTAACAAAAAAATCTTTGATCACCAATTGTTACAAATAATGACACACAAAAACATAAACCAAGAGAGGGAGGTGAATTGGTTTCAAACCGATTTTAAACTCAAATTAAAACTTTTTGTAAATAGCTTCCTTTAATCCAATTGAAACAAGAAATTCAGATGTGTTGTAAATACCCTTTGATTTCTTAATCACAATTAAACAATTACACAATGATACAAATAAAAATTGAGAAACTTAAGCAAGAAGCAACACAAGAGTTGAAGGATTAGAGAAAATATTCAAACACAATTTATGCTGGTTTGATTTCTAAGAAATCTACATCTAGTTGATCCATAGTAACCCACTAGGATCATTCCACTATAGTCTTTGAGTTACAACCAAACTCACAAGCAAAAGCACTCACAAATGCACTAACCCTTGAAAACCTATCAAGAATTAAAACCTATATGTAGAAAACACACTACATGAACATCATTGAGTAACCCACTCAATGAAACAAAAAGCAAAACACAAATTAAGGAAAGATTTCACATGACAAGTGAAAAATGTGAAAGTTTGAAAACACTTCCTATGTAGTATTAACTTCTTTTCATGATAAAATTCATAAATCCATTAATTCCATGTAAAAAAAAAAACAAGTTTCCAATCAAAGGATCAAAGTGGTAATGACACTCAGAGCTTCTAAAGCTCTCTCGATGAAAATTACAATGAAAAATATGAGAGAATGGTCTCACACACAAGTTCCTTTGAAAAAATCATTTTATAGCCTCAGAACAGAAATAGTCAATTAGGTCATAGAGATAGTCAACTATATTGTTCTTTGCACAATTTGGGTTTCCTGATGAACAAATAATCTATTATATTCCCATATAGGGTATGTTCGGCAAGCATTTTATCTAGCTTCTTTCTTTACTAACTGAAAAGTGTGTTTGATTGTTTGGTAAACAAATTTTTTAATAGCTTCTAGTGTTTTTTGAAATATTACTTGAAATAAAATTTTTTAAAACGCAAGCTTTTAGCTTCTAGCTTTCTATATTTTCTTCCATTTTTATCCTCAATATATTTATCCAATTTTCTAGTTACCCTTTTTTTAATTAATTATGATTTTTTTTATTTTTATGTCATTTTACATTTTTCAACTATCCAATAACTGGTTTTATCGAACACTTATAATGTAATATGCTAGTTTTTCAACTTCCAGCTAGCTTTTCAGATGGTTTTGTCAAACATAGCCATAGTCAACTATTTGCGAAAGCGAAAAACTCTTCTAACCCAAATAATCGATTAGACACTAAATATAGTCAACTATTTACCCACCTATCTCAATTATGAGATACAGGGATCACGATGCAATAGCATATAGTCAATTATATTGATGCGGAATTAAATCAATGCAATGCTAATCAATTAGAGCATGCTAATTTACATATCCTAGTCTAGGATGCATGTATGCATGACTTCACACACAATCAAGCATTAAAGCAATAACAATCATCCTAATGATCAAGACTAGTGTTTCAATTACAACTCATCATTAACAACATAAAGAAAATACATAGTGACATCTTCATGTTTACATTTAAAATGGAGAAAATTCTCAATTTATTCAAATTTAACTTGGTGGTTCCCCATTGCACGACTTCCTATTGCGAAACATGGTAAAAAGCACAAGTAACAGAGCATAAATCCTAAATAACCCTGATAATCCTAAATCCTGATGTTATATTGAATCTATCTTATTAAGATAAGATCCTTTCATCCAATTAATAAATGCTAAATATCTTCAAACATCATCAACTTGTATAAAGTGGTCCATTTTGGTGCAGCATCTAGTCCACGTTGTTCTGAACTTTTCTTGATCTCCACTATTAGGCCTTGCAATGCTTGTTTTATCATCTTGATCTTGGACCTAGTCATGAAACCTCCATTGTCAATGTCTTGTTGGATATCTATCATTTTCTCCCTCTTCAAAAGGATTTGTTCCCAAATCAAGCCCATAAGCTACTTCAAATAAAAATGGATCAACCACATTAATAAGTTCATGAAGCATGGCCCTTGCTCCGTGAAGTAAGGCCTACTTCATTATTTTAGGAAAAAAAATACTTCAATTTTAAAAGTCATATGACTCCTAAACTTTCAAAATAACTTTATTATACCTTCAAACAAATATAGGATAAATTAATCACGTTAATTCTACCTAAAAAGAAAACCAACATATCAACACATGACACTCATCAATTATCATAGTAAATCATAGGCCCATGCAGTCATTCTAAAACACATCAATGCGTCTCAATTTACTCCTATTACATTCTTATCTTAAAAGATTAAACAAAATTTTAATATAAAGATATTATCTTTAAATTTAAATAATATCATAAAGATCAAAATTGAAATTTTGAATTATTCTCTAAAAAATCTTTACATTGATGTGTAAAAATTTTAGTGCAATAATTATAACTTAAGGGGTGTATTAGATTAGGATTTAAAGAAAATATTTTAGCATAAAAAAATCTTGTGAATTATAAAGATTATATAGGAATATTATGACTTATAAGTTTTTTTTTACAAGACTTTTATGATAGTTTGGATTTTAATGGATTTATATCATAAGAATTTAAAGGATTTGAACAAAATTTATAGATTTATAAGATTTAAAAGGATTCTTTGAATTTTTTAAAAACACATTCAAAATTACAAGAGTTGGTAAAAAGAAAAAAGAAATGATGACGTTTGGATAAAAAAAAGTAAAACCAATATAATTTTTTTAATCTTTTAATAGCTATATTGATTTTAGCTTTATGTTCTCCTATACTAACCTTTCTTGGAATAACGTCTTCTCATTCTCACTTTTGGATTAGAATAATAGACTTAAAATTATATGTAGATTTTTTGATTTTTTTTAATTACTACAATTATTTCATGATAAATCTAATGACATGTTTAAATGTGGTGCAATAATAAACATATACTAGAAGAGAGTATAAGGGTGGAAAATTGGTAGGAGGAATACTGAGCTATATGGATGACGAAATTAAGGGTGACAATCACGAAAACATTGTATCAAGCAAGTGATGAGCATAAGGAAAGCATGGTTAGTCTTATATATATTGTTGATAATATATATTGTTTGCAGGTTGTTATTTTTGTCTGTATGTGTTGTGGTTTGGGTCCAGGGGTGTTTGACCCTCGACAAATTGTTTGTTATGTCTGGTTAGATAGCCATAATTACAACCATTATGTTGTCTGATTATTTTGTGTTACAAGTGGTTTTACTGCTTAAGGGGACACAATTGTTCCCTGAGAGTAGTACGTAGGCCCAAGCCTCGTCTCTTTTTCTTGTTTGTTTGTTTGTTTGTTTGTACGCGTCTATTGATGCACGTGGCATGAGGGCTACGCACATGATGCAGTGGCAACAATCAAGAGGATTGGATAAAGATTGAGGAACCATAGGTTTTATTTCCTTTTGTTAGAAGGTGGCCTTGCATTGAGGAAGTGGATGATGGACAGAGATACACTGGGGTATAGTGGGCGGAGAGGTTCGAAAAACCTAGGGGAATTAGCGAGTGATGACTATCGAACATTTGGTGCACTCATTTAGTGCGGGTAACTCACAGGCCTCACTTTGCCAATCCTAATGGGCTTCGAGACTATGCTTTTTGAGTTGGGAGACGAGGGGTTGGTGTACAATGTATCTGTATGTAGCGATTGCTCCCGACTGTTATCCATATGATTTTGTAAGACAATCAAGACCTAGGAGCATTGGTGGCAGTGATTAGGCCCAATGGTGAATAAAGTGTGATAGTTACGTGCTTAGGATGCGAAAGTTTTGTTTGTTTAGACAACCACACGCAGTGGTTACATAGATTATGCATTTTAATTTTGTTTTACTATTGTCTTTTGTTTGTGGCGTTCGAGGAACAGAGGACTCACCCCTACAACCAACAACTTTTAGGTATTGATGATGTCGAGTACACTGAGGCGTCAACGGGCTCGATGTAGCTCACAAAGAGAATGGGTATGGCCCTACACCATAACGCGGACTACACGTTACACCTGCCATACTCGAGTCCACGTAGTGCTAGCTGATAGACCGGATACAGCATGCATCGAGTACACTGAGTGGAGGTTATAGAGAACCAAGGTGACCATTCATACATGTTGTCCAAGGAGATGGAGGAGTACCAAGAACTACTAAAGCAATTGGAACTGACGTCTGAGGAGGAGAGTGACGATTCTTCCGAGGACACGTCTTAGTTAGTTCTATACTTCTAGTGAGATAAGTGGTCTGCTTTGCTCCTAGTTTCTTTATTGTTTTGATGTATTTTGTTTTAGGAGGGATGAAAAATATATTTTGTTTATTATCACACTATTATGGATTGTATTTGTATATTTCTCTGTGACCCTACAAGTTTTATTTTAGTTATGTATGAAAATTGAATTACTCTACATCTCCGTTTATTTTAATTTGATGCAACTATTTAGCATTTTCCGACTATCGTTGTTTGTTTTTTTAAAAAAATAGTATAGGAAGATGTTTTATTATTTATAAGTAACGATAAAAAAAAGTAATGTGTATTTCTAAAATAAATTAAATTAAAGTGTTTTCAAGCAATATTTTCACTTTAAAATTTGAGGCGTTACAGTTGCCACTCTTCGTCACCATCCGCCTCTCCGTCTCTACTAGTGCGGTACTGGTTGGCCTCCACCATTGCATGTTGTTCGTCGTTGCCACTGTGTTCGTCTCTTACTTTCAACCAAGTTTGAAATTTACATATCTTGAACTCTTTTTCTGCCACGCTGATGTTTATTTGATTTTTCAATTCTACATTTAATTTGAGTATAGTAGTTTCTCTTCATTTTTCCACTGTCATAATTCCTGAAAAAACAACTATGTCTTCTCTTCAACCAAATTTGTATATGTTAGGACTATTTTGAACAAGATTTTAACTTCACTGTATAGGTAGGGGAAGAACATTAAGAATAATGATAGGGTAGAATATGTAACGACCCGTCTCGTCGTTACGATATCACCACTCTAAACCACGAAAATTTCAATTTTTAAATGAAAACTCCATTAATTTTCTTATGAAAAATGAAAGTAAATTTCTCGTGATATACATTCACCAAACAATGCACTATATATATATATATATAGTAACTCAATACACATCATCCACATAATGAAAAGTAAATTAGTTCATACATATAATTAAATATGTGATTTACATCCTCAATTCAAAAGTAAATTATAGAATCAGCTACGAAGGAGTTGATTAAGAAAAGAATCTCACTTCATGTACTCAACTGTTGTCCAAAATAATCCCAATGTCATGACGTTGGCTTGGCAACTCCACAAAAGAATCCCACTTCACGTACTCAACTATTGTCCTTCTGCTCCCACAAACAAAGGTTTGCAATCATCACAGGTACCAACCACACGGTACAAAAATTGCAAGGGTGAGTCTATTATAAAAGAAATTAACAAAAAAATCAAATAACCATAATTAGTAAGAAAACATTAACAAATACCATAATCATACACAATCATCCATTAATTCAACATACACTCAACAAGTAGTCGTCATCTGTCCATAATTCCAATCAATCATACTCAGTATTATGCATGCACCTGACCTCAACTCTCAAATGTAATGTGACACCATTCATCAAGGAAATAGCCTGAGTGTGTCCACATGACATACTCACTTAGGAAAACTAGGCAGCAAGTGTCGAGGTCACCCTGTCATGCACAGGCAACTCCCTCCCATGGTGATCAGCCTGAGTCTCAAGGGAGTTCCAAACCGAGTGACATGCTCCCAAGTACAAGTATTCCCCCTCATGAGAAACTACAAGTATTTACTTGAAATTCTGATACTGGGGACAGATGTCGTACCGGATGTCACGACATCACGCTTCAGAACATGCAGATTGTATTTGACTGTATGAACAGATTAAACAAGTAAATAACACAAGAGAATTGTTAACCCAGTTCGGTGCAACCTCACCTACATCTGGGGGCTACCAAGCCAGGGAGGAAATCCACTAAAATAGTGTTAGTTCGAAGATCTAACAGCCACTGTTTACAACCTTCTCACCTAACCACTACCCGTGCAACCTCTACCTAAGAGCCACTCTTAGATATGAGAACCCCTCTCACTCCCTCTCAATCACACTCCCGTGTTTACAAATAAATCAAAGACACACCAGAGATTGCTCTCTGAACAATAGAGATCAACTCTACACAAACTAAAGAGATCAACTCTACACAAACTATAGAGATCAACTCTACACACTCAGGTCCAACACTTGATGTTAGGATAACATCAAGGTGGCTCACAAAACACTCAAGTCCCAAAACTCACAAAATAACTCTTCAATCTCGGACTTGGTAGAAAACTCGTGCAGCCTTCATGTTTATATAGCAGTGTGCGTTTCTGGGCTGCAACTACTTGTGCTGGATGAGATCTATCATTTTCCTGAAAATCTGCACTTAAAGATCTAAAAGATACAGTTTGATCTTTTAGTTTTTATCTTTAATCTTTAATCTCTGAACGAACTATTCAAGTTTGTAATTCGAACTTTAATTATCTTTTAATTCGTTCCTAAAGATAGATCCCCAAATCTGTTGCTAACTGCACATTAATCTGTTAAAGATATAACAGATTTATGTGTCCAGTATTTTCGGGCCGGATGTCAGGGACATTGTATCCGACATCGTGGATCCTGCATTGTGCATTGTGCAGCAACTCCAGTATTTTCGGGCAGGATGTCCTGGACATTGTATCCGACATCGTGGATCCTGCATTGTGCATTGTGCAGCAACTCCAGTATTTTCGGGCAGGATGTCCTGGACATTGTATCCGACATCGTGAATCCTGCAGCTTCAATTCTTCATTTGACATTTCATCTTGCCTTGTGCATTGTGCAGCCCGATCTGATTCCTTGACATAACGTTGGACATCATGTGCAGCAATTCCAGCTTTCCTTCATTGTCTAAGTGCTTATGTTTTAACAAAATCTTAGCCAATCTTTTAAAACTCAGTAGAGCTAAGCACTAACAATCTCCCCCTTTGGCAAATTTTGTCTAAAACATACTTAGACACTTCCTGAGCAGGTACGAGCAGTTATGCAAGTGGGATCAGCAACTTTCATTATCAGCGTAATCAAGCACAGCGGAATTGGTAGTGGCGACAGCAAAATTCTGCAAGTTGCAAGTCGTTTCCAGGATGTCAAGACATCTCACGTGACATCAGCTTTCTGCTCCCCCTGTCTCCATGCTCTTACTGCAGCATCTTCTATCAGCTACTAGTCTTTTCCAGGATGTCAAGACATCTCATGTGACATCAGCTTTCTGCTCCCCCTGTCTCCATGCTCAGCTACTAGTAGCTTACATCAGTCATCATCAGCAGCAGCAATAAGTCTCCCCCTCAAAATCATGAATCATGCATACATCGTATCCTACTACCATACATCATATTGCATACATAGTATCCTACTACTCAAAATCATAAATCATGCATAATACTATTACTCCCCCTTTTTAGACAGAATTTGACAAAAGTAGAATGCATGAACTTAAAGGTGCAAATATTACAGACCAATAGTAATCCATTGTTCAAAGGGACATGCCCCTATAGCCAGTAAAGGTGAAAAGCAAAAATAAAGGTCTGATGATCATGGGGTGGCTTCAGAATCATCATCTGATTCTGTATCCTCTGCTGCATCTTCCTCTTCCTCAGCTGCTTCTTCTTCTTCCTCAGCTGCTTCTTCTTCTTCCTCAGCTGCTTCACCATCATCAATGCCACTGTCTGAGAGTCTTTTGATCAGGCGTTCCAGCTCCATTTTCTTCTCTGTGGTGGCTTTGATGGTTGCTTCCAGCACCTTGCATGTGTCCTTGAGTTCAGCAATCAAAGCATCCTTGGACACAGCACCTGAAGCAGCAGCTTTCCCTGATGTCGAGACAATGTCTGTGACATGTGTCCCCTCAAACAATTTGTAATGCAGGGATAGAGGTGATTCTCTCTTCATCACAGAGTCAGTGTAGTTTAAAATATTGGGATGTTGACTCAACATAATGCCACACAATACAGTTGGGAAGGCAATGGGTAATTTGACAGCAAAGGATTCTGAATGCTTAACAGTTTGATCAAAAATATAGTTTCCAAAATTAAATTTGGACATGGTTCCAGCAGCATACAGAAATTTACCCAAACCTGTGGCAACAGTGGAAGTATGATTGGTGGGTACCCAGTTTGCAGCGCCAATCCTGTGCAGAATTGCATACTTCACACTTAGCTTCCCTGCAGAAAGCTTCCCTTTCTTTGGCCAATGCTGGACTTGTTTGGCAGTGATTTCCTTGGCAATTCGATGCTCAGACACAGCAATATCCACCACTCCTTCAGTTGGTCTGCCCAGGTATTTGTTGATTACAGCAGGGGAGAATCTAACACACTTTCCTCTGACAAACACTTTCTGATACTCATCACTCTTTCTGTTTGTTATGTCAGAGGGAATGTTGACAATAAATTCCCTGACTAGACTTTCATAGCAATCTCCCAACTTGGTGACAGTTTTCAGCAGTCCAGCAGCCTTGATGAGGTCCATGATCTCCTTGCAATCCAAGGCATCTCTTCCCAGTTCTCTTTCCAAGGCAAGTCTGCGTTGATACACAAATTTCCACCTTTCAACATTGCCAATGGAGTGGAATGAGATGTTGTCTAATGGTGCATCAGGGACATTTCCAGGCACCTTTTTCCCTGATGTCTTGGCCTTCTTGATGTCGGGAACATCTAGTTCGACATCATCATCAGAATCAGATGAGGAAATTTCTTTCCTCTTCTTGGAAGGGATTGCAACTTTGCTCCGTCTGGATGTGGTAGGAGTGATCGGAGTGCTCTTCTTCTGTGCCATAGTTTTGATTCGTCCAGACCTCTTAATGGGGGTTTTTCCCTTTCGGCTTTGTAATCTTTCTGCAATGCCAGGTGCCAACTTGTTGGCAATGGGTTCCTCATCAGATTCTACTTCTTCTAGGTCAATGAGGTCACCTGGAGCAGGTTCTGGTGCCCGTGGTGCAGGGGTCTCCTCTGTGGCTTGATCATCTTCCTCTGTTGATCTCTCTTTGCTGGGGGAAGAGAGGACTTCAGCATTTGGTGTGGAAGATGTTGGAACATCTTTATCAGCATCAGGAACAGAAACATTTGGGGTGGAAGATGTTGGAACATCTGTATCAGCATCAGGGACAGAAGCATTTTTCAGAATGTTACTCACAATACTGCGGATCTTCTTGTCCATCTCCGTGTCTACTTCCCTAGGACTTGTTGCAAGGCTAGGGTTTTCAGAAATCTTCACTCCCTGTTGTCGTTTGGGAACCAATTTTTCAGGAATAGGGGCTGAACCAGGAATCATTTGTATGGGCTGGATATTGAATTCAGGTCGTTCCTGGTTTGATGGTGCTTTGGTGGATGATGGAGATGATGGTACAGAGGGTGAACCAGGAGCTGAAGTTTCTTTTGGTGAGGTAGCCATGGAGAAGCAGAGCGTTTGGAATGATTTCGTAAGTCTCTGAGAGCTGTTGGGGAATGCTGAAAACGAGATTACCACGAAAATATAAGTTTGAATGAGGAATGTAGAGGGACGTGTGAAGCAACGGTCGAATTTGTTTTGGCTCAGTAGTGAACGTGCTATTAATGTTAAGTGAGACGTTTGAGCACGTTCAGATAGCAGTAGCTGCTATAATTCCTCTAGCAGACAAATGCCCAGCTTGCCCCTCAGTTTTTCAAACTGTTTTGCATCCAATGCCTTTGTGAAAATATCTGCTATTTGTTCCTCAGTGTCAACATGCTCTAGTGTGATAACTTTATCATCAACAAGCTCTCTAATATAGTGATGTCTAATGTCAATGTGCTTGGTTCTGCTGTGTTGAACAGGATTTTTAGAAATATTAATAGCACTCATGTTGTCACAGTACAATGTCATGACATCTTGTTCGACATTGTACTCCTTCAGCATCTGCTTCATCCAAACTAGTTGTGAACAGCTGCTTCCTGCTGCAATATACTCTGCTTCAGCAGTAGATAGAGACACACAGTTTTGCTTCTTGCTGAACCATGAAATAAGATTGTTTCCCAAATAGAAACATCCACCAGAAGTGCTTTTTCTGTCATCTACACTTCCAGCCCAATCAGCATCACAATACCCAACCAGCATTGAATCTGAACAATGGCAGTACATAATCCCATAGTCACTGGTGCCATTTACATATTTCAGAATTCTCTTTACTTGATTCAAGTGACTTATCTTAGGGTTGGCTTGATATCTTGCACAAACACCTACTGCATAGGTGATGTCAGGTCTGCTAGCTGTTAAATATAGTAAGCTCCCAATCATGCTTCTGTACAGACTTTGATCAACACTGGTGCCAGCTTCATCTTTTGACAGCTTCAAGTGAGTAGGTGCAGGTGTTCTTTTATGGCTGGCATTTTCCATCCCAAACTTCTTGACAATGTTCTTTGCATACTTGCTTTGTGAGAGGAATATGGTGTCTTCCATCTGCTTCACTTGGAGTCCAAGAAAATAAGTCAGCTCTCCAACAAGACTCATCTCAAATTCAGATTGCATCTGTTGGACAAAATGTTGAAGCATCTCATTCGACATCCCTCCAAACACAATGTCATCAACATATATCTGTGCTATCATCAAGTTTTCAGCATCTTGTTTGACAAAGAGAGTCTTGTCAATTCCTCCCTTCCTATACCCTTGCTGAGTAAGGAACTCTGTTAGCCTTTCATACCAAGCTCTTGGAGCTTGCTTCAATCCATAGAGAGCCTTCTTGAGCCTGTATACATGATCTGGATGAGTTGGATCTACAAATCCCTTTGGCTGCTCCACATAGGCTTCTTCATTCAGGTATCCATTCAGAAACGCGCTCTTCACATCCATTTGGTACAACTTGAATTTGAGGATGCAAGCTACACCAAGCAACAGTCTGATGGACTCAAGTCTAGCAACTGGGGCGAACGTTTCATCAAAGTCTACACCTTCAATCTGAGTGTAGCCTTGAGCAACAAGTCTGGCCTTGTTTCTGGTTATAACACCTTCTTCATTGGTTTTGTTCTTGAAGATCCACTTGGTGCCAATCACATTAGTTCCCTCGGGTCTCGGAACTAGCTCCCAAACTTCATTCCTTTTGAATTGCCCCAATTCTTCTTGCATAGCATTGATCCAGAACTCATCAGTCAGTGCCTCTTTCACATTCTTGGGCTCAATTTTGGAGACAAAACATGAGTTGGAGACAATCTCAATCTCCCTTGATCTTGTAGTGACTCCTCTGTTTGGATCTCCTATAATCAGCTCCTTGGGGTGCATCTTCTGGATTCTAATGGAGGGTCTCTTGTCAGGTTGGTTGATGTTTGATTCATCTGTAGCAGAATCAGAGTTTTCTGCATTTTCTGCACTTTTAGCTGTATCTGCTACATTGTCTCCCGATGTTCTGACATCTTCTTCGACATCCTTCTTTCTTGCTGGAGTTAGATCATCAACAATCACATTGATGGATTCCATCACAGTTCTGGTTCTGGAATTGAATACTCTATATGCTCTGCTGTTTGTAGAGTATCCCAGGAATATCCCTGCATCACTCTTGGGATCCATCTTTCTCCTTTGCTCTCTATTTGCCAAAATGTAACATGGACTTCCAAAGATGTGGAAGTGCTTGACAGTTGGCTTCCTCCCTTTCCAGATTTCATACAGTGTGGTTGGAGTCCCTCTTCTAAGTGTGACTCTGTTGTGGATGTAGCATGCTGTGTTCATGGCTTCAGCCCAGAGATTATAGGGAAGTTCTTTGGCATGAAGCATGACCCTAGCAGCTTCTTGCAAGGTCCTGTTTTTCCTTTCAACTATGCCATTTTGTTGTGGTGTAATGGCTACAGAGAACTCATGAGTGATGCCTTCAGATGTGCAGTATTCAGTAGACTTGCTGTTTTCAAATTCTCTGCCATGGTCACTCCTGATTCTCTTGATGACACAGTTTTTTTCTCTTTGAAGTCTTAGACTCAACTCCTTGAATACTTCAAAGGTGTCTGATTTCTCTCTGATAAAGTTGACCCAGGTAAATCTGGAGAAATCATCCACAACAACATAGGCATACCTCTTTCCTCCAAGGCTTTCAACTTGCATAGGCCCCATCAAGTCCATGTGAAGTAGTTCCAGCACCCTGGAAGTGGTCTGATGTTGAAGCTTCTGGTGGGACATCTTGACTTGCTTTCCAATCTGACATTCACCACAGATTCTGCCTTCTTCTATTTTCAGATTGGGAATGCCTCTAACAGCACCTTTGTCAATGATTTTCTTCATGCCTCTTAAGTGCAGATGTCCAAATCTTTGATGCCATATTTTGACTTCATCTTCTTTGGAGAATAGACATGTGGAGGAGTAACTGGTTTCTTGAGGTGTCCATAGGTAACAGTTGTCCTTTGATTTGCTGCCCTTCATTAGAACTTCACTCTTCTCATTTGTCACCAAGCATTCTGACTTTGTGAAGTTTACATTGAATCCTTCATCACACAGCTGACTGATGCTGATCAAGTTTGCAGTCAGTCCCTTCACCAGCAGTACTTTGTCCAGACTAGGAAGTCCATCATGGACTAGCTTTCCCACTCCAGTGATCTTTCCTTTAGAGCCATCTCCAAATGTCACATAGCTAGTGGAGCAAGGTTCAATGTTCACCAGGAATTCTTTGACTCCTGTCATGTGTCTGGAACAACCGCTATCTAGGTACCAATCTTCCTTAGCTGATGCTCTAAGTGAAGTATGAACAACAAGACTAACAGTCTTGTGTTTTGGAACCCACATCATCTTCCTTCCGCTGTTGCTGCTTTGAGTTCCATGATGTGGATGGCCATGTAAATGATAGCAAAAGGGCTTTATGTGACCATACTTGCCACAGTAGTGACACCTCCACTTCTTTCTTTTGCTCTTTTTCTGCTGCGTTCCATGATGTCGAGACCGATGTTGTGACATCGTGGCTCCAGTGCTGTTTTTGGCAGGAACAAATCCTGTCATGGTTATTCTGCCAGCAGATTTATGATTAAACCCAAGTCCTCTCAGGTTTCCAACATTCTTCCCAAGCTGTAGCACCTCATCAAGCATATCTGAGCCTTTATTCAGCATCTTTATTGATTTGGTCATGTTTTCCAGTTTAGAGTTCAGAAAACCAACTTCTCCTTTAAGCTCAGAGATCTCCTCTTCATGTGCCTCCTTCTCAGCCTCCAGATTTGCAATGACCTTCTTTAGTTGTGCTTCTTGCTGAAGGATCTTCTCACTTTTGATGCATAGTTCTCTATAGGATATAGCAAGCTCATCAAAAGTGATTTCACTATCTGTATCACTTGAATCTTCAGCAGATTCAAATCTTCCAGTGAGTGCATTCACATCTTTGTCAGAATCACTTTCTTGTTCACTCTCTGTATCATCAGACTGACATACAGAAAGTCCTTTCCTCTGCTTTTTGAGATGAGTGGGACATTCAGCTTTGATGTGTCCATAGCCTTCACACCCATGGCATTGAACTCCTTTGCTGTGACTGGGCTTTTCATCTGACTTTTTCTGGTATTCACTACCTTTCCTGATGTCGAAAGGGATGTTCCGGACATGTGGTTTCTGCCTCCTGTCCATTCTGTTCAGCACTCTGTTGAATTGTTTTCCAAGGAGCACAACTGCATTAGTCAGACCTTCATCAGTATCCAGGTCATACTCATCTTCTTCTCCTTCATCATTGGACACGAACGTCAGGTTCTTGCTCTTCTTTTCAGTTCTATCCGAGAGTCCTAGCTCAAAGGTTTGAAGGGAACCAATGAGTTCATCTACTCTCATGTTGCAAATGTCTTGGGCCTCCTCTATTGCAGTGACTTTCATGTCAAATCTCTTAGGCAAGGATCTAAGGATCTTTCTCACCAGCTTTTCATCTGTCATTCTTTCTCCCAAGGCAGTGCAAGCATTGGCAATTTCAAGAATGTTCATGTGGAAGTCATGAATACACTCTTCCTCCTTCATCTTCAGATTTTCGAATTTTGTAGCCAATAGTTGCAATCTGGACATCTTCACTTTGGAGGTTCCTTCATGAGTGGTTTTCAGGATCTCCCATGCATCCTTGGCCACTGTGCATGTGTTGATCAGTCTGAAGATATTCTTGTCAACTCCATTGAATAGAGCATTCAAAGCTTTGGAGTTTCCAAGTGCCAATTCGTCTTCTTCTTTTGTCCAGTCTTCTTCTGGCTTCAATCCATCAGTGGGCTTTCCTTCTGTGTCCAGCATCTTGGGATGTTCCCAGCCTTTGATGACAGCTTTCCAGGTTCTGCTATCCAGTGATTTGAGGAAGGCCACCATCCTTGCTTTCCAGTATTCATAGTTGGTTCCATCCAGAATTGGTGGTCTGTTCACTGGTCCTCCTTCTTTCTCCATGTTCATCAGAATTTATCTCCCTAGATCTCACTCAGTGATTTCGAGTGCCTGCTCTGATACCAATTGAAATTCTGATACTGGGGACAAATGTCGTACCGGATGTCACGACATCACGCTTCAGAACATGCAGATTGTATTTGACTGTATGAACAGATTAAACAAGTAAATAACACAAGAGAATTGTTAACCCAGTTCGGTGCAACCTCACCTACATCTGGGGGCTACCAAGCCAGGGAGGAAATCCACTAAAATAGTGTTAGTTCGAAGATCTAACAGCCACTGTTTACAACCTTCTCACCTAACCACTACCCGTGCAACCTCTACCTAAGAGCCACTCTTAGATATGAGAACCCCTCTCACTCCCTCTCAATCACACTCCCGTGTTTACAAATAAATCAAAGACACACCAGAGATTGCTCTCTGAACAATAGAGATCAACTCTACACAAACTAAAGAGATCAACTCTACACAAACTATAGAGATCAACTCTACACACTCAGGTCCAACACTTGATGTTAGGATAACATCAAGGTGGCTCACAAAACACTCAAGTCCCAAAACTCACAAAATAACTCTTCAATCTCGGACTTGGTAGAAAACTCGTGCAGCCTTCATGTTTATATAGCAGTGTGCGTTTCTGGGCTGCAACTACTTGTGCTGGATGAGATCTATCATTTTCCTGAAAATCTGCACTTAAAGATCTAAAAGATACAGTTTGATCTTTTAGTTTTTATCTTTAATCTTTAATCTCTGAACGAACTATTCAAGTTTGTAATTCGAACTTTAATTATCTTTTAATTCGTTCCTAAAGATAGATCCCCAAATCTGTTGCTAACTGCACATTAATCTGTTAAAGATATAACAGATTTATGTGTCCAGTATTTTCGGGCCGGATGTCAGGGACATTGTATCTGACATCGTGGATCCTGCATTGTGCATTGTGCAGCAACTCCAGTATTTTCGGGCAGGATGTCCTGGACATTGTATCCGACATCGTGGATCCTGCATTGTGCATTGTGCAGCAACTCCAGTATTTTCGGGCAGGATGTCCTGGACATTGTATCCGACATCGTGAATCCTGCAGCTTCAATTCTTCATTTGACATTTCATCTTGCCTTGTGCATTGTGCAGCCCGATCTGATTCCTTGACATAACGTTGGACATCATGTGCAGCAATTCCAGCTTTCCTTCATTGTCTAAGTGCTTATGTTTTAACAAAATCTTAGCCAATCTTTTAAAACTCAGTAGAGCTAAGCACTAACATTACTGACAAAGTTTGTACTATTTCCATGCAATATGAAGTATGAAACATAAGCACCATCAATGCACTGACCGTGGATAATTAAAGATTCTAAGTCATCCCCCTCCAGAGATGCTCAAAACTCTTTAACCACTCTATTTCTCCCACCAGGAATATCCAACATGGTCACTGCATCCCCCATGTACATACACATCATACATCATCACAATGACATTTTCAACATCTCATCTCAATGTCATTATCAGCATCAACATCAACATCATCTCAACATCAATGTCATCTCATCTCAATGTCATTCTCAACAACAACAACATTATCTCATATCAACATAATCATAAATAAAAACATAATCTCATATCAATATTATCATAAACACCAACATCGTCTCATATCAATTATTATCAATATCATCTTTAATAACAACATCATTCTCTATCAACATTATCATAAACATCAATGTCACCTCATATCAATTGATATCATCAATAACAATATCATCAGTAAATCACATTCCACATATACACATATATAGTTCATGCCTGAGATTCACACTCCCTAGGTCTTCAGACAACACAAGTCTAATAAAAACAATAATGTCATTTATCAATAACAGGCGTATCGCATCCCATTAGTAAAAAATAGCATGCAACAGGGACAGGCATACATCCCCATAGTTAGGTTCCCTGACCCCAACTATGGTATCAAAAGCCATAAATTATAATAAACTCCCCACACCTATCGTGAGCTCTCTGTCAGTTTCTCTTTATGTCACTCATAGGCCTCTCTCGTTCACGTTCGTCGGTCCAAATGCAAGGTTCTATATACCAAATCAAAGAAAATTTAGTATAGATTTCAAAAACAAGGTTAATAACAACATTCAGGGTCAATTACCCCTATCAAAACATAAAGGGCTAAGGGGAATTTTGGATTCCACTAAAAGGAGATGTCATTTTGAAATTCTGATAACACCAATGTGACCGGGGTTCAGCAAAGGTCACAAAAATAATATCAATTTTTTATAAAAAGACAACTTTTACAACGTCTCATTTTCAAGGGTTTTTCAAAGGAAGTGTAAAAACACCCTATTACAATACCCAAAACACAAGAAACACTAAGAGAAACTCAAACTAAATAGAAGAAAGGCTTAGAAGTCAAGATTACCTCAGAGAAGCTATGAAAGAAAGGATTCAGGGATTGTTCTCCACCGAATCATTGTGGTGGATTCTGAGGGTTCCACTCCGATTAAAATGTTCCTCTCGGTGAGGTGGTTCAGTGGCAAGTAACTATGGCTCGTGATGGCCACCAGTGATCGTGGGTGGTGTTGGAGGAGGTGTTAGGGCTTGGGTGGGTGTTTGGAGAGAAAAAAGAGTGAAAAAATCATGTTTTTCACACTGAAGAACGTAATTATAATCTGCAGATCTCACTTATCGAGCATGTCTTGCTAAGCGAGAGTCCACTTTTGGCGCTAAGCACGAATTTTTGTGCTTAGTGAAATTCCTCTCGGGTTGGGATTTGCACTGAGCATGACAATTCACCCTGAGCGCAATTCCTCTTGCGCTAAGCGTGACAATTTGCACTCAGTGCAATACCCTCTCGAGTTGGAATTGCACTTAGCGCGCTAAGAGAGATGTTAGAATTTTTATTTTGCACATCCCAACGGTCAAATGGTGGAGACATGTGTTAGGAACATATATTCAAAATTTGAAGACGATCCAACGGTTAACCAGTATAGGATCACTATTTTACCAGAATAGGTTTAGGTAAAATTTGAAATCTCACAATTTCAACTTAGGTCAATAAAACTCCACATAACTCAACATCCACATCAAGAAAATCACACATGACTAATTAAAACCATACCTCAACTCATTTAAGTCAATCATATAATCAAATAACACGATAAATACAATTAAACATCAATTTTATAGTTAGCAAAATTTCAGGGCGTTATAGAATACAAATGCAGGGTAGTACAAGACACTCCCAAACTACATAGGTAGTTAGTAGTTGTGAATTTAGTTTGAGTGTAGGACTATGTATGACTATCCTAAGCTAATAGACATTTCTTTAGTTGAAGAAGCATGGGCAACAAACATGCCATCTTATGAACTGACAATGCATTTGGTAAGGTGACATTTTTTGTGGTCCTGAAATTTGGAAAGATTTAGATACTTCATACATAATGCAGTTCACAAGGAAGAAAGTAATGTACTCTCTGTTTTTAATGGAAATGAGAATTCCCCAATAACTAATATTGTTCCATTCAAATTATAGATAGAACCATTTCAATGGGTTGTGATTGTATGGTGCTCAGTAGACCAGTTAAAGTGATTTGTTATGTGAGTTCAAGAGGTCTTGCATATTTGCATCAGTTGAGCAACCCAATCTTGCTACACCTTTGGCAGTTTTCAATAGTTTCTCATAGCAATGTAAAGCTCAGGTGTTTGGATATTGTTTTGTGTCTAGTTGATGCCATTGCTCTTGTAACATATTCTTGTAAATACCCAAATTGCACACGACTCTACACCATCAAGTTCTGCATCCACTACAAAAAAAAAATCATTATTTCCAACGGAATATTTTACATGAGAGGTTATATTGAGAGATTACTGATGGAATATTGAGAGATTATATTCTGCCGGAAAATTTTTACTTACTGATGGACAATTTTTCCACAGAAAGTATAACTTACCAACGGATTTTACCCATGGAATATGTATCCATCAGAAATAAAAATTATACCCAAAATCAAAAGAATCCAACCTTAGCTAGACTCCACCCACGTTTGTGATTTCAGGTAGCTCTGGCACCTTGCCGTTACACTTACTCCACCACCCACGTCGTTGTCATCGTTGTTGTCATCATTGCTCGTGCTTTCTACCTGACATGTGTGTGTGACATCTCATCTCTTAGTCTTTCTTACCCCCCCCCCCCCCAATCCCCTTCCATAGTACCCCTCATTCTTTATTATTCTTTCATGAAAGTGGATTTATGCTTAGTTGTTGGCTCACATTGGTTCCTATTCTTAATATATGTTGACTCATGGAACGATGTTAACTGATTTAATGAATGAGAAATGTTTCATCTGATAGTAAGAAGTAAGAGCATGAGAATTCTCTTTGAACAAAATATGAATAATTGCTACTATACGTCCTTCTTTGTAAATCAAAATTCAAAACTTCAATTTTCACAGACGAGGTGGAGACTGAACTTAGCCTTAGTTCACTGTGAGCAATTTTATACAGTCTCATTTGCAAGATCTAATGAAGCTTAGCTTTTAAAGTTATCATAAATTATAAATCAATTTTAGAATATGGCTCCAAACAATTCTCATTACAAATTATTCAAGTAAAGGCTTTATGCCATTCTTCTAGCCCTCTTCTTGAATTAATGTTATGCTAATTAACCAGCAACTGTTCTTCCTTTACAAACAACAATCCAAATAAAAGATGGGGAAAATAGGGATGATTCATTTTGAATCAAAGATGACATAGCAGTCAGGTGTCTTCCAATATCTTTTTTGTTTCAATCGCAAGTCACAAAATATTTTTCACTTGCAATAAGGGAATAATAGAACAGCTCTGGAAAAAAATTGATAAATCCTAAAATTACAGAATTCTGTAGGAGTTGAAAAGTGGCATATTACATTAGGGGTGCATCAGCAAAGACCTCAGCCAGCATACCATCTTAACTACCTTCCATGGCAAGCAGTTCTACTTCCTTCTCTTCCTCATTGGAAAAGTCTCGTCTTTCAAGCTTGGCATGAGTTGCAATATACACCATTTTCTGAGCTAGTTCCAAATTTCAATTTTTAAGTTGCATGGTTCTCTGTGTTGCCATGTAATCCTTTATTCCTAATTAGTTCTGCTAGTCTAATACTATTTTCAAAATCTAAATGTTAAAGATAATGAAAACAAGTGTGAATATTTGTCTTTTCTAGTAAACTTCTTGGTTTTTGCTTAATTTCAGAAAGTATGTGTGCAACTTGCTATCTTGTTTGTGTGTGTATAAGCTATGTTAAAATGATTTTAACCAAAGGATATCTACTAACTTATTTACCTATTTCCATGTGTATTACAGCAACATAGCTTCTATGAGCTAATTGTGAACAAAGCTAGAGGCAAAAGTGGTCTAGTATGTTTCTTTTATTTATTTATTTTACATTTCTCTATTGGAAGGTGCATGTTTTGTTGTTAAATGATGCCATCAACACTCAATTTATTAATGCTTAGGGGGAAAGCATAGTTAGGATTTAGGTCCCTCCAAATTTTTCTGCATGATTACTCATTTGTACTTCATTTTTCCAAAATAATGTCCCCCTGCCCCAATTAATGTGTTTGTTCTTTTTTACTCCTGTGAGAAAATTTTGTAAATTTGTTTGACCTTTTCATTTCATTAGTTGTTACTTCCCATTCTTCCTTTTATGCCAACGATTTGGCATATGTAGTTGATATAGAATACAATAATATAAAGCAATTGAAGTTGTTAACTCATTCTCTATTTTTTATTTCTTGACTTCTTCAAAATACCAACTGTGCGTTGTTGTAACTTTCTAGTATTATGATTTGGTATGTAAAAAATAGATTTTGATGTTTAGTTATTAGCTCTCACTGATTGAGCTTGATTCCCTCTAAACCTCTAGATATGCACCGTTAAATAATTAAGTGTTATATCCAATGGTGTTAAGAAAACTTGTCTACCATGCCTGACATTACAACCTTGTGCACCTTAGAACCCCTCCACAGTTCATAACTTAGCAGTTTACTCGTAGTTTGAGACTCTTGAAACATTGGACCCCTTGTCTTGGCCTTAAAACATTGGTTTGATATTTTTTATTATCATACTATTGGTATTGATGATTTTGTTGATGATTAATTTTATTATATGCTTATCGTATGAATGTGCAGGCCAATTAGAAGAGAAGGGTTTCATTGCAACTGTTAACCTCTATCCTCCATTCAGGTTTCACTCCAATATATTCCTCCTCTCTGTTTCTATGAGAAGATATAATAATATATTCTGATTTTATATAGTTGTTATATCTATTAGATTTATCTTTAGCCATATCTTTAGCTTATATATCTTTAGCTTGTAATCTTGTATATAAGCAAATGGTGCTTAATGAATTATTCGAGGAAACAATTTCTTTCATGGTATCAGATTGCTTAGGGAAAGATTTTTGAACCTTCCTCAGCCTTCCGCACACATGCCATAGCATCGTTCAGCCCCTTTCTTCTTCTTCTCCCCTTCTTCTCCATCACCATGCCTGACTCAAAATCTACCTTTCACCCTACTCTTGTTGTATCCAACATAAAAAATCATGTCCCAATCATTCTTGAGATGGAAAATGTCCAATACGCGACATGGGCTGAACTTTTCAAAATTCACGCACGATCCCATAGGGTAATTGATCATATAATTCCTTCATGGGATGGCAAGCAAAAGATTCCACCAACGGAGGAGGAGACAGAACTCTGGTTGACACTAGACGCCACTGTTCTACAATGGATTTATGCCACCATTTCTCATGATCTTTTACATACTATTCTTGAACCCGACACCACGGCAATGGAGGCTTGGAATAGGTTGCGTGATATATTCCAAGATAACAAACACTCTCGTGCCATTACACTTGAGTATGATTTCACCCACACAACCATGGAGGCCTTTTCAAGTGTCTCTGCTTACTGTCAACATCTCAAGTCACTGTCGGATCAACTCAAGAACGTCGAATTTCCGGTCGATAACAGTAGGTTGTGTTAGACAAGCGGCCTCAGATATCTTAAGAAGGGGGGGGTTGAATTAAGATATTCCAAACTACTTGCCCTAATTAAAATTCTATTTCACCTTTTTTTTTCAAGTTATGAATTCCCTTAATGACAATCTTCTTAAATATTAATTCAAATAACACAATTTGAATATGAATATAAAGCAATAATAAATAAAGGAGATTAAGGGAAGAGAAAATGCAAACTCAGTTTTATACTGGTTCGGCCACACCCTTGTGCCTACGTCCAGTCCCCAAGCAACCCGCTTGAGAGTTCCACTATCTTGTAAATTCCTTTTACAAGTTCTAAACACCCAAGGACAATCCTTCCTTTGTGTTTAGAATTCCTTTACAACAAGAGACCCACAGTCTCTTAATTCCTTAGAGAATGAGTAGAAGAAGAACAATGAATCTCTTTAGAAAGAGATAGATTTTTACAGATTGAGCGCTCAAATAATTCCTTAATGAATTGCAATTGAATTGGCCAAGGAATTCTTAAGAGGATAAAATGAATTTGCTCTCTGAGAGGATAAATACTTTTTGTTCTCAAAAACTCTGTCAAAATCGTGTCTCAAGTCACACATATATAGGCCTTATGAAAGCCATTCAATAACCACATGAAAGGATGTGACTGATGAGAATGTTTTCTGAAAAACTCCTCTGGTAATCGATTACAATAAGTGTGTAATCGATTACACTCTTTAAAATTTGAATTAAAACGTTTAGAAATTGCTAATAATCGATTACCATATATGTGTAATCGATTACACAGTGCAAATTTTGAATTCAAATTTTAATAGCTGTTGTAAATCAGTTTTGGCCACTGGTAATCGATTACCAGAGAGTAAATTTGTTGAAAAACACTTTTTAGCTTAAAATTCTTGGCCAAACCTTTTGCTAATCCAATTGGAATTCCCTTCCATTTTAATATCCTTTCTAAGACTCTATAGACTGTCTTGATCATCCATCTTGATTAACTCTAATTGCTTTGTCTTGAGTAAATCTTTGAGAAGCATATGATTCATGTAATCCTTTGGCATCATCAAAACTTTCAGCTTGATCCTTTGTCTACAATCTCCCCCTTTTTGATGATGACAATACCTGAAATCAAGACAAGCTATATACAAGATGATAGCACGTTCACACAACCCTTACTCCCCCTATCTTTTGGCATGTATGCCTAACTTTTCTTAACGATAAATTTCTAAATTTCTAATTGATTTCTAACCCATGTTCTCTCCCAAGTTCTCTCCCCCTTTGGCAACATCAAAAAGAACTAGAGCAAGGCAATCAATAGCCAAACATTAACACAATAAATATCCAAACAAAGCCAACCATGTAACCAAAATAAAACCATACATGTGCATAATCAACAAAAGCAATGTCTAGAAATATAATTATAGTGCAAGACTACGATAACTAGAGCAATAAAAAGCCAAATACACGGCGTTAAAACAGAGTACTAATAATACTTAACCACTAATAATACTTAGTCTTAATAATAACTTATAAGCTAAGAGGATGATGGAGGCGGTGGTGGTGGATCAAAGCAAGTACGGATGAAGGAGACATCTTCTTCAACTTTGGTGATCCTTGATTCCATGGCATCAAACCGCATGTCGACTTGCAATTCCCTATTATCAAACTTGTCACCAACAAAAGTTTGAAGACCATCGAACTTTTCCAAAAGCTTTCGAAGAAGAGAGGAATTATCTTCAACTGGTTGGTTGCCTTCATCATCAGCGGGTGGAGCACCCTTTTTGACCCAAGAGCCATCATGCTCTTTGCGGTAACCAAAAGAAGCAATCACAGCAGCACCAATTAAAAAGGATCTCTTGATTGGAACGTAAGGTTCAGAATCAAGAGGAATTTGAAAATGGCGGAAAAAGAGAGTGACAAGCTGTGGATATGGTAGTGGAGCATTTAATCGCAATGCCTTATGCATGCGATATCTGACTAAGTGTGCCCAGTCAAGTTGACGCCCTGTATGAAAGGCCCACATGATAATTAGATCTTCCTCAGAAACCTGGGCAAGGTTGGAAGACCGTGGAAGCAAAATACGCATAATTAAATAGTGAAGGATGCGGCTTTCAAAAGCCAATGACCCGGCAAGAAGACGTCCGGTCATATCCGCATTGTTGGTGCAAACCAACTGGCGGGCATCATGGGCAGAGAAATCAAATTTCCAGTCGTCATTCAGTGTACCTTCAAATGGTACACCGTCACTGGGTAATTTGGTTAAGTCATGGAAAAGGGACTGGTCAATGACCATTTTTATCCCAAAAATTTCAGAAATCAGAGTGTTGTCCTGAATTTCAAGATTACAATAAAAAGCTTTAACCAATTCAGGATAAATAGGCAATTGTAATGACATAAAAGGTAGAAGACCTAAGTTCTGAAAGGCTTGAATGCAATCAAAGGTTTCAGCAGAAAAGAATTCCATATCAATAAACTTAGGGTCGATAATGGAACGAGATGAGAAAAGATTGGAGTACCGTTTCTGTTGTTCATCGGAAGAAAACACTGGGGAAGAGGAAAATGATGCTGGAATTGGTGCTGTGGATGTGCTAGTGGCTCCGGAACGATGAGCTCTTGAAGCCGAAGCGGAGGCGGAAGAACCCTTTCGTTTCTTTGATGATTCTGCCATTTGAAGGAGTTTTTGTAGATTTTAATTGGTGAAATCAAAAGAGAAATGAAAAAGAAGAAGATCGCAATTTATGGGAGTTGATTTAATGGAGAAATGAGTGAGATACGAAGATTTGGAGGTTTGGGAATGGAGGAACGTCGTGAGAGAAAAGGGGCTGCGTAGGGATTTCTGGAAAATGTGATATTTATAGAGCAGGACGCGTGGTAATCGATTACAAGTAATGGTAATCGATTACAGGAGGAGGCAGCCTACTGGTAATCGATTACATGAATACTGTAATCGATTACAGGCTATCTGTTCTAGTGTAATCGATTACAGTATTCATGTAATCGATTACCAGAACAAAGAATAGCCTTTTTCTAAAAGAAAAACTTATTTCTAAGTCTAAAAACTTATACTATCTTAATAATTAATTATACTAACAAAAAGTAAATTAAATTAAACAACACAAGCGTTATACTCAATCAAAACACAATCAATCATTCATAAAAAACAAGAATTCAAACAAGATCAAACAAACAAAATAATCTATACACAATAAATAAGAGTAAATCAACCAATCATTCAATCAATCATCCAATCAATTCCTATTTTTCTAAATCTCTTACGTCTAAGAGACCTAACTCTCTTCTAATAGAGAAGAACACTTCCTTGGGGAGAGGTTTTGTGAAAATATCAGCAAGTTGATTCTTAGTATCAACAAACTCTAATACACAATCTCCCTTTAGGACATGATCTCTAAGAAAGTGGTGTCTAATCTCTATATGTTTAGTTCTAGAGTGTTGAACTGGGTTTTTGGATAGATTTATGGCACTAGTATTATCACACTTAATAGGTATACGATCAATAATGATGCCATAGTCAGATAATTGTTGCTTCATCCATAAAATTTGTGCACAACAACTACCGGCAAAGATATACTCCGCTTCAGCGGTAGATAAAGCAACACTGTTTTGTTTCTTACTATGCCATGAGACAAGAGCCGATCCAATGAATTGACAAGTTCCACTTGTACTTTTTCTATCAGTTTTAGATCCGGCAAAATCAGAATCAGAATATCCTATTAAGTTACATGTTGAATTCTTAGGATACCATAATCCTAAATTGATTGTTCCTAATAGATATCTCATGATTCTCTTTACTGCACTTAAATGTGATTGTTTGGGGTTGGATTGAAACCTAGCGCACATACATACACTAAACATAATATCAGGTCTACTAGCAGATAAATAAAGAAAAGATCCGATCATACCTCGATATTGTTTTATGTCTATAGACTGACCAGATTCATCTTTATCTAAGTAACAATTAGTGCTCATCGGTGTAGACATGTGTTTTGCACTATTCATCCCAAATCTTTTGATCAATTCCTTGAAGTACTTGGATTGATTGATGAATATACCTTCTTGAGTTTGCTTGATTTGTAATCCCAGAAAGTACTTTAGTTCTCCCATCATTGACATTTCAAATTCACTTTGCATATCAAGGGAAAACTCCTTGCACAATGAGTCGTTAGTGGATCCAAAAATTATATCATCAACATATATTTGAACCAATAAAATATCATTATGCCTTCTCTTTATGAACAATGTGGTATCCACTTTACCTCTGGAGAAATCTTTTTCTAAAAGAAAATTGCTTAAGCGTTCATACCACGCCCTAGGGGCTTGTTTCAAACCATAAAGAGCCTTTTGTAATTTATAAACATGGTTTGGTTTATCAGGAATTTCAAAACCAGGGGGTTGTTCAACATATACCTCTTCTTGAATTAAGCCATTTAGAAAGGCACTCTTAACATCCATTTGATAAAGTTTAAAATCCATTATGGATGCATATGCCAATAGCATTCTAATGGCTTCTAATCTTGCAATAGGAGCATATGTTTCTTCATAGTCTATTCCTTCTTCTTGATTATATCCTTTTGCTACTAACCTGGCTTTATTTCTAATAATTATACCATGTTCATCTAATTTATTTCTAAAAACCCATTTTGTTCCTATGATAGGATAATTTTCAGGTTTTTCTACTAATTTCCACACATTATTTCTTTCAAATTGGTTTAGTTCTTCTTGCATGGCAATGATCCAGTTATCATCTACTATGGCTTCTTTTATATTTTTAGGTTCAATCATAGATACAAAAGCCATATTATTGCATAAATCTTTAAGAGAATGTCTAGTTGTTACCCCTTTTGAGATATCACCAATAATGTTGTCGAGGGGATGATCTCTTGAAGCTTTCCATTCTCTTGGGAGTTCATCATTGGATTTGACTTCTTCTAGAGGATCTTCATTGTTTCCTTTGTCATTTCTTTTGGAATCTTGTTCATGAATGTTCATATGTTCTAAAGAATCTGCAATGTCATCTAGCATATTCTTTCTTGACAATATAGCATTCGATTCATCAAAGGTAACATGAATGGATTCCTCTATATTCATAGTTCTTTTATTATATATCCTATATGCTTTGCTTTGTAATGAATATCCAAGAAAAATACCTTCATCAGATTTTGCATCAAATTTTCCTAGATTATCTTTACCATTATTAAGCACAAAGCACTTGCAACCAAAAACATGCAGATGAGAAATATTAGGTTTTCTACCATTATACAACTCATATGGGGTTTTCTTTAAAATGGGTCTTATCAAGGCCCTATTCATGATGTAACATGCAGTATTGATAGCTTCAGCCCAAAAATACTTTGGAAGAGAAGTATCATTTAATAAAGTTCTTGCAATTTCTTCCAATGACCTATTTTTCCTTTCAACAACTCCATTTTGTTGAGGGGTTCTAGGTGCAGAAAAATTGTGTTCAATACCATGTTCATCACAAAATAATTCAAAATCTTTATTTTCAAATTCACCCCCATGATCACTTCTAATGGATGCAATCTTAAGATTTTTCTTGTTTTGTATGACTTTAGCTAGTTTTCTAAATGCTTGGAATGAATCACTTTTATGTGTAATAAATAATGTCCAAGTATATCTAGAGAAATCATCAACTATAACTAAAGCATAGTAATTTCCTCCAAAACTCATGATTCTAGATGGACCAAATAAATCCATATGCAATAATTGTAAGGGTTGAGTGGTTGAAACAACATTTTTAGGTTTGAATGAGACTCTTGTTTGTTTGCCCTTTTGACATGCATCACATAGTTTATCTTTTTCAAATTTCAATTTAGGCAAACCAACTACTAAATCTTTTGAAATTAATTTATTTAAGTGATCCATGTTTATGTGAGCAATTCTTTTATGCCATAACCATGGATCTTCATCTTTACTAAGAAAGCAATGATTGTTTTCATGTTTTATGCTTAAGTCTATCATGTAAACATTATTGACTCTATGTCCTATATGCTTTATATTAATGTCATGCTTATGTTCTATAAGACATTTCTGAGAATCAAATGATACTAGATAGCCTTTGTCGCATAGTTGACTAACGCTAAGCAGGCTATGCTTAAGTCCTTCAACAAGTAGAACATTTTCAATGGAGTTTGAAGAATTTGTACCTATTTTACCCACTCCAAGGATTCTACCTTTGTTTTTGTCACCATATGTTACATGCCCGCTTTTCTTTGGAGAGATATGTGTAAAATTTGATGCATCTCCAATCATATGTTTTGAGCATCCGCTATCTATGTACCACTTCTTTCTCAAAGATACCTGCATAATTAAGTTTTTGACTTAGGTACCCAAATTTTATTGGGTCCTTGCATGTTAGTATAAATTGTGGATCCTTTTGGGACCCATATCATTTTAATGTTATTGTAATTTTTCTTGAAGTAGCAAGTTGATATGCCATGTCCTCTTCTTCCACAGTAAAAACAAGTGATAGAATTAGAATTACATTTTTGTGTGGAAGTGGAAAAGTTTTTATGAAACTTTTGTTGTTTATCAGATTTATACCCTAGTCCATTTTTATTAGATACATATCTTTGTTTACTTAATATAACATCTAAATTATTTTTACTATATGAAAATTTTGAAACTGAATTCTTCAAGTCTTTAATTTCTTTTACATATTTATCACAACAACTACAAGAATCTGATATTTTCTTGTCAGAAATAGTGGAGATATTAACTTTTTCATTTGTTTTAGAAATTGAGACTTCATTTCTAAGAAGATCTAATTCTTTGTTTAATTTCGAAATCTCATTTTCTAAATTTGAAATTGTTTTCTTTGAAGATGAAACTAATTTTGCAAGTTTAATTGACTATTTATGCAGATCACCAAATGCATCTTGCAATTCATCAAAAGAAATAGATAAGTTATTCGAAGATGTTACCTCTTCATCACTTTCGTAACTTTTAGCCATAAGGCAGAGATTTATCTCTTCATTTTCAGAATCTTCAGAGGATTCCATATCATTTTCATCCCATGTAATGTATGCTTTCTTCAGTTTCTTTTCACTATGATTTTTCTTTTCAGATTTTTCCATCTTTTTCTTGAAGATGGGACAATCAACCCTCAGATGTCCAGGTTGATTGCATTCAAAGCATTTTAGAGTAGAGGATGAATTTTCTGTCCTTCTTTTTGATTTAAAATTTGGTCGCCTCTGATTTCCTCTTACTTTAAGAAACTTGTTGAATCTTTTTACAAAAAGACTTAGATCATCATCATCATCTGGATCATTATCCTGATCACTTTCTTCTTGAATTGAGGATGATGCTTTAAGAGCAATTCCTTTCTTTTTCTTGTCATTTTCTTCATTTTGGTGCAATCTCAATAGTTCCATCTCATGTTCCTGCAACTTTCCAAATAAAGTGGCAAGAGACATATTAGACAAATCTCTTGATTCAGAAATGGCCGTTACTTTGGGTTGCCATTCTCCACTTAAACATCTTAACACCTTGTTTATAAGATCCTCATTTTGAAATTCTTTGCCTAAGGCTGCTAGATGATTTACTATATGTGTAAATCTCTTTTGCATACTTTGAATATTTTCATTTGCATTCATTCTAAATAATTCATACTCATGAGTTAGTGCATTTATCCTAGATCTTTTAACATCTGTAGTTCCTTCATATGTTAATTGAAGAGTGTCCCACATTTCCTTAGCACTCTTACAATTTGAAACCCTGAAATATTCATCCATTCCTAGGGCAGATGTTATTATGTTTTTGGCTTTTAAGTTGTATTGTACTCGTTTTCTATCCTCTTCAGACCATCTATCTCTAGGTTTTTCTATGGTTATGCTTTCACTTGATGAACTACCATCTATTGAAACTCTTTCTACTGTGGTGGGCATATAAGGCCCTATTTCTATGGCTTCCCAGATATTTAGATCTATTGCCTCGATAAAAATTTGCATTCGGGTTTTCCAGTAGTGGTAACCCTCTCCATTAAAGATTGGAGGTCTATTGATAGAATTCCCTTCTGGAAATAAGGAATTTGCTGAGGCCATCTTTTTCTTGAAGCTTCTAAACTTTATACAAGAATGAAGCTCTGATACCACTTGTTAGACAAGCGGCCTCAGATATCTTAAGAAGGGGGGGTTGAATTAAGATATTCCAAACTACTTGCCCTAATTAAAATTCTATTTCACCTTTTTTTTCAAGTTATGAATTCCCTTAATGACAATCTTCTTAAATATTAATTCAAATAACACAATTTGAATATGAATATAAAGTAATAATAAATAAAGGAGATTAAGGGAAGAGAAAATGCAAACTCAGTTTTATACTGGTTCGGCCACACCCTTGTGCCTACGTCCAGTCCCCAAGCAACCCGCTTGAGAGTTCCACTATCTTGTAAATTCCTTTTACAAGTTCTAAACACACAAGGACAATCCTTCCTTTGTGTTTAGAATTCCTTTACAACAAGAGACCCACAGTCTCTTAATTCCTTAGAGAATGAGTAGAAGAAGAAGAATGAATCTCTTTAGAAAGAGATAGATTTTTACAGATTGAGAGCTCAAATAATTCCTTAATGAATTGCAATTGAATTGGCCAAGGAATTCTTAAGAGGATAAAATGAATTTGCTCTATGAGAGGATAAATACTTTTTGTTCTCAAAAACTCTGTCAAAATCGTGTCTCAAGTCACACATATATAGGCCTTATGAAAGCCATTCAATAACCACATGAAAGGATGTGACTGATGAGAATGTTTTCTGAAAAACTCCTCTGGTAATCGATTACAATAAGTGTGTAATCGATTACACTCTTTAAAATTTGAATTAAAACGTTTAGAAATTGCTAATAATCGATTACCATATATGTGTAATCGATTACACAGTGCAAATTTTGAATTCAAATTTTAATAGCTGTTGTAAATCAGTTTTGGCCACTGGTAATCGATTACATCCTCTGGTAATCGATTACCAGAGAGTAAATTTGTTGAAAAACACTTTTTAGCTTAAAATTCTTGGCCAAACCTTTTGCTAATCCAATTGGAATTCCCTTCCATTTTAATATCCTTTCTAAGACTCTATAGACTGTCTTGATCATCCATCTTGATTAACTCTAATTGCTTTGTCTTGAGTAAATCTTTGAGAAGCATATGATTCATGTAATCCTTTGGCATCATCAAAACTTTCAGCTTGATCCTTTGTCTACAGGTTGGTTCTGCAATTGGTGTCTAGTCCCACTGAACCCTACAAGGGAGTGGCCACCCTCATCCGTCAAAGTGATCCCTTGCCTCAGTTTTATCAAGCACGGTCGATGCTTGTTCTCGAAGAATCCGACCTCAAGAAGGTGGCTCAGACCTCATCCTCCGCCATGGTGGCTCGTGACTCAGATGAATCTTAAGAGATGTCTGATCATTCATCAGCACGCCACACAAATAATGGTGGAAAACGGTATTCAAACCATGGAAATTCTAGAAAGAATCGCAACAACACTGGTGGTCATGATAACTCAAGCGCTGGCAAGGGAGGCTCTGGTGGCGGGGGTAAAGGTGGCGGTGGCAGCAATCGCGGGGGTGGACAGCAGCAGCCCTAGAACAACCCTTGGCCTGTAGGACAGCAATGGCCTTGGTCATGGATGCAGTGGGTTGTTCCTCCTTGTCTGTACCCAGCGGCTCCATGGGTCAGGCCCAATTATCAGCAACCTCCGCCCCAACAGCCCGGTATTTTTGGGTCCAGACCTCAGTAGGCATACACAGCCATAACTCCTACTCCAACAGACATCGAGGCTGCAATGCACACCCTCGATATTACTTCTCCGAATCCGAATTGGTATATGGACACCGGCGCCACCTCTTATATGACGTCCACCTCAGGTAATCTCACGTCTTATTTTAATATGAGCAATCATCATGGTATCACTATTGGTAATGGTCAATCAATTCCTATTCATGGTTATGGTCAAACTAACTTGCCTTCCCCACATCCTCCTTTAGCCTTGAAAAATGTCCTTCATGCTCCTAAACTAATCAAAAACTTAGTGTCAGTTAGAAAATTTACCACTGATAACTCTGTGAGTGTTGAATTTGATCCCTTTGGGTTTTCTGTGAAGGATTTTTAGACAAGGATGCCTCTAATGAGGTGTGAGAGTTGGGGCGTGCTTTATCTTATCACCGAGTCCACCACTCCAGCTACTTCTTCCTCTACTTTTGCTGCCTTAGCTCCTTCTCTTTGGCATGAGCGGTTGGGACACCCGGGAATATCTATCTTGCATTCTCTTAGGAAGAATAAATTTATTGAATGTAATCAAATTAGAGACTCTCATATTTTTCATTCATGTTCTCTTGGAAAGCATATTAAGTTACCTTTTGTTTTCTCACATTCTCATACTCTTATGCCATTTGATATTGTTCACACTGATCTTTGGACATCACCTGTTTTGAGTTCCTCGGGGCACCGACATTATATCTTGTTGTTCGATGATTATTCTAAATTTTTGTGGACTTTTCCTTTGTCAAACAAATCAGATGCTTATTCCACATTCATAAATTTTAGAACTTTCATCCGAACTCAATTCGAACGGGAAGTAAAGAATATACAATGTGATAATGGTAAAGAGTTTGATAATAAGCCTTTTTGGGATTTTTGTAAAGTGAATGGTATTTCTTTCCGATTGTCTTGTCCTTATACTTCTCCTCAAAATGGGAAAGCCGAAAGGATAATTCGTACAATTAACAATATTGTTCGTACTTCACTTGCCCAAGCGTCATTACCTCCTTCCTTTTGGCATCATGCCTTGCAAATGGCGACTTACCTTCTCAATATTCTTCCTCATAAGTTATTGAACTATAAATCTCCTCTTAGGTTTATTTATCATAAGGATCCGACCTATTCTCATCTTCGGGTTTTTCGGTGTTTATGTTATCCTCTATTTCCTTCCACTACCATAAATAAACTTCAACCCCGCTCTACTCCATGTGTTTTTTTGGGATATCCTTCGAATCATCATGGTTATAAATGCTATGAATTATCTTCTGGGAAAATAATTATAAGTCGTCATGTCATTTCGATGAGACACAATTTCCATTTGCTAAATTACATACTCCTCATATTCAAACTTATGATTCCTTAGATGATGGCCCAAATTCATACATGGTCCACTATTTAGTGTCTCAATCCACTACTCCTAATGCTCAAACTCCTGGTCTAGTTCCATTCGGGCCCAACTCTCCTAATATTGCAACCGGCCCAACCATTGAGCCAAAGAAGAATATTGTTAATTGTACGAATTGTCCAGCGACTGCTCCTCCTAGTCCAGTCCCTTCTTCACGTCCCATGGGATAGTTAAGTCAAAGAAGATCTTTAATCTTCATACCACTATTGCTAAATCCCCTCTGCCACGTAACCCCATGTCGACCCTTCGGGACCCGAATGGGAAAAAGGCTATGGATGATAAATTTGATGCTCTTATTAAAATAAGACGTGGGAGTTGGTGTCCCATCCACCTTATGTTAATGTAATTCGGTCATTGTAGATTTTTGCTCATAAAGAAAAATATGATGGTTCTTTTGAGAGGCATAAAGCCTGTCTTGTAGGTGATGGAAAAACTCAATAGGTTGGCGTAGATTGTGGTGACACATTTAGTCCGATGGTCAAACCAGCAACTATTCGCACAGTTCTGAGTCTGGCTTTGTCTAAGGCATGGCCCATTCATCAACTTGGCATCAAAAATGTCTTCTTACATGGTGAACTTAATGAGACTGTCTACATGCATCAGCCTATGGGTTTTAGGGACCCGCAAAAACCTAATCATGTTTGTCTGTTAAAGAAGTCTCTATACGGGCTTAAACAGGCACCGCGGGCTTGGTATAAGAGATTTGTTGATTTTGTTCATACACTCGAGTTCTCTCATAGCACTTCGGATCATTCTCTTTTCATCTATCGACAAGGTACTTCTATGGCTTATATTTTGTTATATGTGGATGACATCATTTTGACTGCTTCCTCTGATGAGCTTCGTAAGTCCATTATTACCCTTCTTAGCTCAGAATTTGCTATGAAGGACTTGGGACAATTGAGCTATTTTTTGGGCATTATTGTAACTCATCATGCAGGTGGTTTGTTTTTATCTCAAAATAAATATGCCATGGAGATTATTGATCGTGTTGGCATGTCTTCTTGTAAGTCATCACCTACCCCTGTTGATACTAAACCAAAGCTTAGTGCTACATCAAGCACTCCATTTGAGGATCCGACTCTCTACAGGAGCCTTGTTGGGGCTCTACAATACCTTACTTTTACCAGACCTGACATTACATATGCAGTGCAATAGGTGTGCTTATTCATGCATGACCCAAAGGATGAGCACATGCACGCTCTCAAGCGCATATTGTGCTACATTCAGGGTACTATAGACCATGGTCTTCATCTTTATCCATCATCTACATCCACTCTTGTTTCTTATACGGATGCTGATTGGGGTGGATGCCCGGATATGAGACTGTCTACTTCTGGGTATTGTGTATTTTTTGGTGATAATTTGATCTCTTGGTCAGCTAAACGACAGGCTACTTTGTCCAGGTCTAGTGCAGAGGCTGAATACCGAGGGGTTGCCAATGTAGTTTCAGAGTCATGTTGGTTGCGAAATTTGCTTTTGGAGCTTCATTGTCTGATCCAGAAGGCAACATTGGTTTATTGTGATAATGTGAGTGCCATATATCTTGCGGGTAATCCAGTTCAACATCAACGCACTAAACACATTGAGATGGATATACATTTTGTTTGTGAAAAGGTTGCTCGTGGTCAAGTTCGCGTTTTACATGTCTCGTCTCGTTATCAGATTGTAGACATATTTACCAAAGGACTTCCTTTGGTGTTATTTGAGGATTTTCGAGACAGTCTCAGTGTCCGTCGATCTCCCGCTTCGACTGCGGGGGTGTGTTAGAAGATATAATAATATATTCTGATTTTATATAGTTGTTATATCTATTAGATTTATCTTTAATCTTATCTTTAGCTATTAGGTTTATCTTTAGTTTTATAGTTGTTATATCTATTAGATTTATCTTTAGTCATTCTATTAGTTTCGTTTCTTTCTTCCTTCATCGTATCTCTACATTCCATTAGAGGCGTGCCCTAGATTTTTATTTTTTGTTTTCGTTATTAATCTAGCAATTTGTTTCGGAATTTAATTGCTCCTGAAATTTAATTACTCAATGTACAACTTATAATCGTAATCGTTTGCCTTTGCAAGTTCTTCCTTGAGAGCTTCATTCTCTGTTTTCAGTTTAAATATAACCTGATTTTAGTACTTAAAAGAATACTACTTATTATAATTTCTAATATTTGGAATACTTTAGGGATGAAATAGACTCTAACACATGCACGCTTGACAGTTGCTTCCCTGTAGTTTCAATGTTACTTCCCACCTCTTTTAAGCTTTTGAATATATATATATATATATATATATATATAGCTGAAAATACAATAAGATGAATGGTAATAATCTTTAGTTATCTTATTTATCTCTAACTTGACGATGTCACGAGCCATATTGGGACATGCCGTGTTACCTAGCAATGTCACAATCTGTATTGGGACATTCTCACATTCCCCTGTACACAAAGCATTTTGAGCTTGAAACCTAAACAATACATAAAGCCAATCTGTTTTGTGACGTAAAGGAAGATTATCTTTTGGTAATGGGGCCTCCAATTATGTCTATGCACTAAATCTTTCCCTCTCGCTCAGATTTACTAGTAAAATATGGACAAAGGGTGTTGCTTTCCCTGTCAAGTTGTTTAATGTAATTTCAGAATTTAACAAATGAGTATTCTGTGTTCCAATTATGTCTATGCACTATCTTCTGATTTTAACATCTATGTTCATGAGCCTATTGACCAATTATCATCCACGACCCATGTTCAAGTTCAAGACCAGCGGACAGCCCTCACTAAACACTGCCATTATTTTGTTTTGAAGCTCTAAAAGATAAGCTCAGGCTGTTGGATATGGACACTCTTGGTCACCCACCCTTAGGGAAGAATACTAGAGAGTAGAGATAGCCCAAGTTCTGATTATATGTATGTGATTTTCTTTTTCACCTAAAACATGATCAGACAATAATAATAGAGATCACTTTAAAAGAGACCAGAGAGAATTTTTTTTTTACCAGTTACAGTGTTTGGAATGTACTTCTAAAAGAGACGAGAGAAAATATTAAGGATGCCTTTACACTTTCAACTCAATTACCAACAGTTGTATGAATATTTTTTAAATTATTTTTTACATTTCATTTTTCTAAAAGTTAAATTGTAATTTTATTTTAAATATTTTAATTTATATTCTTAATTAACGAAGGCATTATGACAACTAATTTTTTTTGTCTGTGAATTTATAGGTACGTTACCCAAGCATATCCTATCAGGTTCAAGTCATATGTTAATATTTAAAATTAAAATATTACGACAATTAAGAAAGAAAGCAATTACTACTAGGAATTAAAATAACTCAAGATCAAACAAGTAAAACTCACGAACTGCATGCAGTTTTTTTTCGTATATATAGATTGCATATTATTTATGTACTTGTACACCAAAAGCACAATTATTTAAACTTTATATAAATAAAAAAAGGTAATAGTTTACAAGGAAGAATTTAATTTTAAATGATCGGAAGAGATATTTTTCTGACAAGATAAAAAAGATTAAATTAAGAATATCTATTTGAGGGAGCCCTTCCAATTGTACATTGTAATTTACAATAGAAAAAAAAAATTACCATAAAATTGAAGTAATGCTTGTAGAAATTTATAATTAACATATTTTTAAGATAAGCTCAGCCCAGCCTTTACAGTATTAAAACTACTATTCAAAGGATCCAACCCTCACAAATAATTAATTTCTTGTATGACAAATTATAATAGGCCAAATTAACTCATTGATTCTTATTGAAGTGTGTAGTTCAATTATTTTAATAAAAATAATATTTTCTAACTTAAAATAAAAATCTTCAAAATTGTTACCAGATATGCGCTAAACTTGAGAAATTAATTGCTTAATTAAAAATAATTAAAAGACTCAACTCCATTTTAAAGTGCAAAAGGTGAAGACTTCCAAGTTGCAATAATTAGCATTTGAGACATCTTTTACTGTATAAATATCATTACTAATTAGAGTAACATACTTATTATTATATGAATGTCTTGCATTTAGACACAATACATATACTTTCAGAACAAACAAGCACCAAAACATTTTTTTAGAGCATTGTGTGGGAGAGATCCATGGGAAAGGGATTGCCCAAAACATTTTCCATGTAGTAGTGTGGATGGCTTGGATCCACTACCACAAATTGCATGTCCTCTTAAGGCTTCCAGTGCCTCTTCCTTTGATTGATAAACCAGTTGTTAATTTGTGATTGATACAACCCGGTTGACTCTGCAAGAGCTAGCTTCTGATATTCTTATTAATGCATAAAATTAATTAATCGTGTAGAACCTTGTAAATTATTCCCCAAAAAATTGTCATAACACTGCCACCTAAAACATAATCAGAATTGTTGCTACACATTTAATGCAATTTCCCATGATAAGAATTTTTAGATACAAAAATTTCTAACCTTTTTTAAACTTTTTTCTTTCTCTCTTACTCTCAGGTTCAAGTTAGTTGTGGTTTTTTTATTCTAGTTGCTTGAAATTTTGTATTCTAAATGTGTTAAGTATATTTGTGGTTATGTTATTTATATTCCATGTTTTGTTCATTTAGAAAGTCACACTATATGTATGTGATTTTTTCACCTAAAACATGATCAGAATTATTGCCACTAACAATAGAGATCACTCAAAGATTATGTATGTGATTCATGAATGTTCATATTTTTTTCTTAAACATACAGAACATGAACTATATTCTTTTGAATCCTCATTGGATGTATGATAGATGTTATAATGGTGGTAGAAGCAGTTTGAAAGAGTCTTTTGTCGAGGGGGTTGAAGAGTTTGTTTGCAAAGCTAGTCAACAAGATTGTTATCACAATGACGGGGGATCAGATGTCCTTATGTTAAATGCGATTGTACTAGGATTTTGGAGGATAGAGTTGTGAAGGTTCACCTTTACAAAAATGGGTTCAAGCATAATTATTGGATTTGGAGTAATCATGGCAAAGAGATGTCACATGTTGATTTAAATGATGACAATAGTTACATGGATGTTTCGAGTAGTGTAGAATATGTGGCTCAAGGTGAACAATTTATCTTAATGCAAGAGATGGTGTGTGATGCTCTCAGGAAATCTAAGACATTTGAAGCTCCAAACTCAAACAATATAGAAGAACCTCCAAATGAAGATACACAAAGATTTTACAATTTATTGGTGGAGGCAAATGAGCCATTGTACGAAGGGGCATTAGACTCAAAATTATCAATATCCACAAGGCTTTTGGCTTGCAAGTCCAATTGGAATGTTCCTGACCAGTGCTTAGAGTTTATTTCAAAAATGCTTTTGGATGTAACACCTATAAAAGATCGTTTGCCAAAAAAAAATTATGATGTGAAAAGGTTAGTATCGAAGTTAGGATTGGAGGATTGACTGTTGTGTGGATGGTTGCATGTTGTATTATAACAATGATGGAGCATTAACTGAATGCAATTTTTGTAACAAGCCAAGGTATCGTGCCAAGACTGTTGGAACAAGCAATAGAAAACCAGTTCCAGTAAAGGCGGTGTTTTATTTTCCTATAATACCAAGGTTGCAGAGAATGTTTGCATCAATGCAAACTGCAAGCCAGATGACATGGCACTATGATAATAGAAGATCTTCGGGCATGTTACGCCATCCCTCTGATGGTGAAGCCTGGAAGCACTTTGATTGGGTACAAGCAAATTTTGCTATTGATCCTTGGAATGTGCAACTCGGTTTATGCACAAATAGATTTAACCCATATATTCAAGCATCCTCTTCACCTTATTCTTGTTGACCAATCATTGTTACCCTGTACAATCTTCCTCCAGAAATGTGTATGACTAAACCTTATATGTTTTTGACGTGTGTCGTACTAGACCCATTTAATCCAACGGTTGGTATTGATGTTTATTTACAACCTTTGATTGATAATTTGAAGAAGTTGTGGAGAGATGTTCTCACTTACGATGTTTCAAGAAAGCAAAATTTCATGATAAGGGTCATTTTAATATGGACTATTAATGACTTTCCTGCTTATGACATGTTGTCTGGTTAGGGGACACATGGTAGACTGGCATGTCCGTATTGCATGGAGGACACGAAGGCCTTCCAGTTAGCAAATGGGGGAAAAACTTCTTGGTTTGATTGTCATTGTAGGTTCTTACCTAGTGATCATGCATTTAGGAGGAACAAAAATGCCTTCAAAAAAAGGGAAGTAAAAAGGGATGAGCCACCACATATGTTAACACCTACACAAGTTTGGCGTAGGGTTAGGGATTTGCCAAAAGTCACAGAAACTAGTCTGCCACCACCAACCATGCATGGATAAGGGGAGTGGCATCATTGGACAAAAAGAAGTATCTTTTAGGATCTTCTGTATTGGAAAGATAATTTGTTGCGACACAATCTTGATGTTATGCACATAGATTAAAATTTCTTTGACAATATATTCAACATTGTGACGAATGTCAATGGTAAGACAAAAGAAAATGAGAAGGCTAGGATGGACTTAGCTTTTTATTGTAGGTGGAAAGACTTGGATAATGGGAAGTTGTTAAAGCCAAAAGCAAATTACACTCTAACTGCAGACCAAACAAAGTTAGTCTATCAATGGATAAAATAACTAAGAATGTCAGATGGTTATTCTTCCAACTTGGCGAGATGTGCTAATGTTGATAAGGGAACCATGCATGGGATGAAAAGCCATGAATGTAATGTATTCGTGGAGTGTTTACTTCCTATTGCTTTTAGTTCATCGCCGCCACAAGTCTTAAATCCACTTATTGAAATAAGTCATTTCTTCAAAAGATTTGTGTTCTACAACTTTGATGGAGGATGACTTGAGTAAAATGGAACAAAATATTCCATTCATTCTGTGCAAGTTGGAGAGAATATTCCCCCCCTAGTTTTTTTGATTCAATGGGACATCTACCTATTCATTTGGCATATGAAGCTAGACTTGGTGGACCAGTCCAATATAGATGGATGTATCCATTTGAAAGGTAATAAAATGATCATTGTATTTTATTTAAAATTCATTTGTTTAATGATCATCAATCATGACTTGGTTTTGATTAAAATTTGTAGATTCATGGGCGATTCTAAACAAGCAGTGAAAAATAAAGCCAAGGTTGAAGGATCCATTTGTGCGTCTTAGATACATCGTGAGACTACTCATTTTTGTTCTCATTATTTCAACAGTTTTATGTTGTCAGTGCGCAATATTAGGAATAAAATTGCAATAGAAACTAAAAGGCGTCCACCAATGTTATCAGTTTTTGACCAGCAAAGTCATCCTTCTGGGAAGGACTTCATTCACTGGTTAACTGATGAAGAGAAAGACTCGGCCCATGTTCATGTGTTGATTAATTGTGTCGAAGTTAAGCCATACCTTGAGTAAGTTAGACCATCTATGCCCTTTGGTTTCTAATAATTATTTGTTGTCAATTAAATTATACTCCAAACATTGACTCGTCATACATTATGTTTGGATAGTTCATTCTTGCAATCCCAATCAAATGCCTATACTTGTAATCTACATGCAGATTTTCCTACTTGGTTCCAAGAATAAGTATGTATGTTATAGTTTATTTTATTTTTCTATTTTATGGTAAATAAAATATAATTTTTTATACTCTTTATATTCGTAGGTTATAAGTGAGCCTATAAATGTGAGAAACCAACACTTAAAGGATTTATCGTATAGTCCTATAAGTTACGTTAAAGAATGGCACACATACTTTGTCAATGGGTACAAATTCAATACCCAAGCATGGACTAAGGGAAAGAAAACGATAAATAGAGGGGTTCACGTAAAGGGTCTTACAGAAGGAGGCGCAGATGATTTTTATGGGGTCATTCAACATATATATAAGCTAGAGTATAATACTACAAGCTATCCTAAGTGAGTAGTATTATTTTATTGTCACTTGTTTGATCTAACGAGTAGAGGAACAAGAGTTGATCCTAAATATGACACTGTGGAAATTTGAATGGATAAAAGATATAATCTATTTGACCCATTCGTCAGTGCACATAATGTAAGGCAAATGTATTATGTGCCATATCCAACAACAAGAAGGGACAAAGGTGGTTGATGTGTTGCAATTAAAATGAAGTCAATGGGTTACATAGAATCCGATCATGTACAAGATGGTGTGCCTTACCAAGTAGGGGAAATGTCACATGCCAACGAAGTTATTGAAGTTGAAAGTATTTCTGGATTGTAAGATTTAAGAGGTAGTGTTGAAGAAGTAGACCTTGCTAATTTGTTGCCAAACAAAGAAGAATCAAATAATTTAAATGGAGAATCAAACAATATTGAGTAAGACAACAAAGGGGAATTAGAAGATGACTTTGAAGTTTACAATTCTAAAGAGGATTAGACATTGATGTTTGTTAGTCAGTTATAATGTTTGTTATTAGTGAAATCTTTGTTTTGTTGTAATACTTGAGCACTTTGTTAGTGTATTTTATTTTAGTTGTGAAATGAAAGTCTGTTAGTTATCTAATTTTCATTCATCCCAATATTCTATTTGATTAATTATTTGTAATATTATTTTTCTATATATAGATGTCATCAGGTGGTGGTGACCTTCCTGGACCCCCGTCACATGACTCCGATGGGAAAGGGACAAGTGGGAAGAAAAAATGATATGTGGTTAGACTACTAATATCTCGAGATAGTCTACCATCTTCTACCCCATCCTCGTCTACTGTATCTATGCCAATCAGGCCTTCTAATGTTGCACCTACACCATCTCCACCTCCGACTGAAGTTAGACCATCTTCGTCTCACCTTGATGCATGTGGATTGTCCCCGATACCTACATCCACACCATCCTTATCCCCGACTATAGCCAACATGCCTACTGATGAAGACGTTCCAAATTTGGCCATGGAAGCCCCCCCCCCTTCCCCTTCAATGATCGTCCTATGATTACACTTATCAATGGAGTGTAAGTATTACAAAATTTACATTATTGTTCATTATATATGATACATCATTTGATCTTTTAGTTTTTCACAAATTATTTTTTGTATTTAGGTTGCATCCATCTAAGGTTGCAGCAAAGGCTGTCACATTGTCCATTAAGCCTTCTACATCGGGAGCAATTCCAAAAGATCATCAGGAACTTTTTTTCCAGCGTTTTAAGGTAACTTATCCTTCTATTAATGAATTAGTTCAATGGTTGAAATGGATAGTAATGCTAATTTTGTTTTATTTGATCTGAAATTGTTAAATTGGTATTTTGTTAATTGTGTAACATTTCATAACTTTATCATTCTTTGGAGAAAATTGGTCTGGAGACTCGAGGAAGAGAATGAAATTAAGAAAGCTTTTAACTCGAAAGCCTCTTATAGACTTTCTGAGATGTTTAGGGATGCTCAAAATGAAAATAAAAGGCCATATTGGATTGGAGATTATGTCTGGAACGATCTGTTATCATAATTGAATGCATCGGGTATTATTCTGAGTGTGCACGGGCAAAAACAAATGGGCATCTGAAAAGGTGGGTGTATGCACACAGGTGGTTCTATCAGCTTGCAGGATCACGCCACTCGCATGGTATGTACATTAAAATTATAATACATATTCTTTGTACTTGTTTAATTTACCACTTAATGTTTATTTTATAATGTTTGTTAATAGTCAGAGGAGCTTGGTCGATCTGCATACGTAGATGGGGTCTTTCAGCAAACTCATTAAAGAAAGGATACTGGTCAATTTGTCGATGATAGATCTAGGCAAACACATGTGAGACCATTATCTTCCATGTTTTTTTATTCTTTAAAATGTTTATTATATTTATTAAATAATAATTGTTTATGAATGACAGGAAGAATTTGAGGCTAGACTATCTCAAGCTAGGTCTAATGCTGCATCAAGTGTTGGTTAATCATAACTCACTCCTTTAGACCCTGCTAAAGAACAAAGACGTAGGAGTCAATGTTGGGTTGTAGCTGCGGGACCAAAGCATAAGGGACGCCTTTACAGTACTTGAGACCTTGCTCATGCTTATAAATATGGAGATGAGAACATCATTTAGTATATGCAAGGATCTTACAGTTGCGCTCAAGATGCTGCAGAGATTAACTGACTGATAGAGGAGCTTCGTCAATCAAAGGAGAAGATGTGTGTATTTCAGTCAGTTGTCCTTCAGTTCCTACCTCTTGAAGTGCAGAACATTATTCATCAACATCAACAACCTCATCAGCAGCATCAGGACCAGCATCAGCAATAACACAATGACCAACCAGATGACCAGCAATAAGACAATGACCAGCAGAGGCACTCTCCCAATGAATATTTCAATTACTGACTTAGCAACACAAAATTACTATTGACATATTACATTGTGCTTTACTTTTAGATTTATTAACAATTGAACTTAATGATTTATTTTACTATTTGTTTTGGATTTATGAATTTGAGTATTTTGTTAATTAAAATTTTGACTTTAAATAATATAAATACAAAATATAATTCCTAAATTATCGATGTTAAATAATAAAAATGAAAAAAAATGAAATAAACAATTATTCATAAAATTTAAATATTTCTGACAAATTTTTCAATGCATATTTCTGTCACAAATGTCCCATAGAAAAATAATTCCGCCAGAAATCTTCGCAGACTCATCAGTTGGAAATTTTCAACGGATTTTTCCAATGGATATTCGTTGGTTTTAATTTCTTGCGACCATTTCTCCAACGGATTTTCATCCGTCGGAAATTTTGATTTACCGATGAATTTTTAAGTTTTCCTACATATTTTGGCCGTTGGAAATAGGCTTTTTTTTGTAGTGATCATTACAAGTCCTATTAGTACTTAAGTGTTGTAGAGCTCAAAATTTTCAATCTAAAGCATTGGGATCATAGACAATTGTTGTTCAGATAGTGGGTTCCTCTCTTCTTGATGAGGTACTGTGTCTCACCAGTTGATCTGCCTACTATAGCTAACAGTGTTGAAGGTTGAATGAATGCCTTTGATTTAGTCATTACTTTCTTCTACCTTGGAATAGAGTTCATTGGTTGCAAATGTTTGCTTTGGTTTTGAATGGTCATGATTTTGTTAGTGTGCTCTTAGATAAAAAAATCCACGGTTTCATAAGAATGATTTTTTGCTAAAATGCTGGTGTTGGATGAGTTAAGCGGCGGTAGAATTACCTAGAGTGATAGGCATATAAATGTAATGTAGTTAATGTTATGCATTCATCTCCCATGTTGTAGAAAATAATAGTTCCTAATATAAGAGTGTTTTTTTCAAACAAGTCAGATGCTAAGAGTATGTTTGAGGCATTGGATTGTTAAAGGCCATTCATGAAGTCATGAACTAGTATGGAACATGCTAAAATTCTTGAACTCTCTTACTTTGTTCGTCTCTTACCAATTGCCAATTGTTTTCATATCCATCTAGCTTTAAGATTGAAGATATGTTTTCTTATACTAACTCCATCATTTCCCTATTGCTTCTATAATGAGATTAGAGTGTGTTTTTATTTTTCATTTTCACCTAAATAATGCTTCAAGCCCTCACCCCAGTATACGGTGTGCTTTAGGTATAATGTAGTGTACTCGTTATGAGACTAATTTAATTCGTAGTTTTCACGGTACCACCTCCCTCCATATTGCAATTGCAATGTTCTGGTTCAATGAGAATTTTGGAGAAATTGGTACTTTTTATTATGTACATGGCAAGCAAATTAAGTTCCCAAAAGCTATGGTATTATTAATCCTCCTAGAATTAATTATATATTGATTGGAATGGAGTATATCCCACATGCTATAGGAATATGGACTTATAACTAATTAATGGTGTGGGCAGTGTATAAATTTTGAATTGGTGTGTACAATGTATAAAAATATTTGGGTATTTAGCACACCATTTATGAAGATTCTAACGAACTATGGACATACAACTGCCTTATAATTTCATTTAATTAATTAAGGGTGTGGAATGAAGTAGATTTCAAAGGGAGTGTATGACATCCTATCTTGGTCTCTTGGACTCTACTAGTCCTTGTTGTGTATGTGTGTGTGAATGTCCTTTTTTTTGCCTTCTTATTTTAGAGGTGTGGACCGAAGTAGATTTAAAAGGGAGTGTTTTCCATTCAATGTTGAACTGTGGAAAAGGTTGAATTATTAGTTATGAGTGACTGACTAATCTCTACAAATATTTTCTCATTATTGTTTTTAGTGTGTTTGAATAGCTACCAAAATTAATTTTCACTCCTAAAATCATGATAAAAAAAAAAGTGGAAACAACTATTTATTGCTTTGAAATTGGAATTGATTATGAGAAAAAAAGATTTTTTTTGTACAGAGTAAAGTGGATCAATCCAAATACACTACTATTATCAATTACTCTTCAATAATCTGTAAATTGTTGCATGAATTGCTGATATGATATAAGGTGAAAGAACAAAGTCTAATTGGAGTTGAGCTTAAGATCAATGAGTGACATAGGAAAATTTACAAAGTGTCAATTACTACTACTATATCAAACTCTGGATTCTACGGAGTAGCTAGGGACCATGCCTATGAAACTCCGACACAATATTTTCTGCCCTAAGAACATGTAGATTCGGAAACAAGAAACAAACATGTTGCTGATGTGTTTATTGGAATTGGAAAGGATGCTCACCTAATTAAATATCAACTATATCTTTCTATTTTTAATTAGTAGGTGAGAAGAAAAATAGAAATCATAGACATTATAGATGGTTGGAGACTGAGTTTTTATGCAAGCATAAGCATGCTCAATTTCATTGAACAAATTAACTCATTTAAGCTATTTGCTAGGTGTTAAATCTGTCTTGGATGGTGGTTGTCTTAGTTTCTGTCATTTGTTTCTTCCAACCCTTATTCATTCCTCATGAGCTGAATTTGTTTAGATAAGTTTTAAAACTATGCATATATTTTATGCTTTGTTAGCTTTGGTTGCTGCATTCATCCTCCAAAATTGTCATTTAATTTTTTCAAATAAAAGTTCATAACACTTACTAATAGCTTTATGTCCTATTTTATGAATCCATCGTTCTCTTGCATGGTTGATTCAATAAACACTTGAATGATAAGACTGGACTGTTTTTAATTGTAGAGACTTCTGAAGAATTTGGAAGAGTAGGATTTGCAGCATAGTATGTTTCTGCAATAATATTCATCAGATTAGACAGGTAACAATCTCAATCTATTCTCATAATGACCATATGCAATTAGAAATTAGATTTAGAATGAAGAGAATCAACATAATAAATAAAATACACTATTACACCTAAGCTAAGATCAACTTATGTGTAGACTTGTTTGATAGACTTTAATTTGGTGATTGTGGCTATCAACAGCAACTGAAGTTGCATTATATATGCCTGGATTTTGGGTAAAAAAATTTGTCTTTTTAACTGAAGGATTTTGGCTAAGTTCTAATTCAATTTGGACAACCAAGTTAACTGAGATTGAAAATTGAGATAAAGGCCAATTGGTTTGACTATCAGCTTCCATCTCTCACTAACGCCACTCTTCATGATTCATTTTGTCTCACTTCTAACATTTTTCTCAAAATATGCATGATGTGAAAAAAATGAGAGGCAAAATATAAAGAATCATGAAACTAATTGTGAGTTTAAATTGATTGAATTTTTCACAAAGAGAGACCAATTTATCAATTTCGCATAAGATATTAATGTGAATGTATGAATACATGATTTTGATGATGCCAAAGAATAATAAAACAATGTTGCTTTCAAGATTACTTCAACAAACAAGCATTGCTTCAAGATTAATACAAGGTTGTTTCAACAAACAAGCATTGCTTCAAGATCAAGCTTTTGCCTCAAAATAAAGTGTTTTCAAGAGATCAAGACTCTGGTAATCGATTACTAGGCAGTGTAATTGATTACCAGAAGATAGATTAATTCAAGATCAATCTTTTGCCTCAAAACAAAGTGTTTCCAAGAGATCAAGGCTCTGGTAATCGATTACACTGGTAATTGGTTACCAGAAGACAATTTTGAAAAATAGCTTTTAAAAAGGGTTTTGAATTTGAATTTTGAATCATGTAATCGATTACCAGCAACGAAACTTCATAAAACACTTTGAAAAGTCATGACCCTTCAAAATATAACTATGTAATCAATTATCAGTACCAATGAGAAAACTTCAGAAAATCATTTTGAAAAGACACATCTCTTCAAACTATTTTTAAAAGGCATGATGGGTCTATATATGTGTGTGTCTGACTTCAAAAAGAAAGAGAGAGATATTCTAAGAGATATTAATTGTCAAATGCTCTCTCAACAACTCTTGGGCAAACACTTGCAAATCTATTGAGAATTCATTTAGGAACTTCAAATTGTATTATCATCTCTAAAAGAGAGAAATTCTTCTAGGAACTTCAATTTGTATCATCCACTCTAAAGGAGAGAAATCTTTCTGTTCATCTCAGAAAGTCAGTTGTAATCAAGAGACTGATTGTCTCTTGGATTGTGAGAATTATAATCAAGAGATGGGTTGTCTCTTGGAGAATCTTTGAACACAAGAGTGAGGGATCCCAAGGTGTGTTCAAAGTCTGTAAAGGATTTACAGAGATAATGGAAAATCTCAAGTGGGTTGCTTAAGGATTGGACGTAGGCACGAGAAGTGGCCGAACCAGTATAAATCGAGTTTGTATTTCTTTCTTCCATTATCTTATTTATTTTATTGCAATCAATTTTGTCTTGCACGTTTAAAGAACATTATTAAATTGATTGTTGCTTCTTCTTCTGCATTCTGAGCCTGTCATTTAGAAGGGGGTTAAAAGTTTGTTAATGGGAAATTTTGAAACTTAATTCACCCCCCTCTTAAGTTATTAAGGTCACTTGTCCAACGGTTAAGTTGGGCCATTTAACATGAACAGTCATGCCTTGAATCCTTGAAGGATTCTAGTCGTGACTTCAATTTGGCCTAGAATGCTAAGTTGTTCATATTAATTAACATATGTTGGCCTGAGAAACGTTCATTTTCGATTCAATGTTATTTGTTTGATTATATGTTTATTGCCCTTATTGTTCAATTATTGTCTGTCTTATTTACAATATTGATGGCTACTGTTATAAATTTAATTTAGGATCATTGCGAGCTTGGACATAAAATGGTATTAGTGTTATTTACACTTCTGCTACTTTAGTTGTTGTTACAACAAACCGCCTTCGAGTCATCACCTTCTTCTTGACGCTCATACTCAATTAGAATATTCTAAATCGAATATATAGCATTCAAGAAGATTTAAATTCTAATAATTTGGACACCTTTATATCCATACAAACACTAAGGTATACATATAAGTTTATATTGTTGGATTGTGTGTAAAGAAGATTAAGACAGCTTGGCAGTTTGTATGATCTATTGTTGTTTGGTTTCTCTAACTATATAAAAATGGTATCAATTTTTAGAAAACTAAGAAAACTTGTTCGATATTTTCAGAAAATGATATATGTCATTACTCATAGTTGTTGTCTTGTTTTCTCTTTGTGGATGGCAAATGTTAAAATTTGAAAACTTCAGTTAGACTACTAAATCGGCAAAGAAAAGAAGCCCCGAAGTCACTGACTGCAGATCACACAGAAGCCCAGTTATTGACGTAACAATTGTCTTACAAATACTATATTCACTGCAAATATTTAACAACAACTATTGGACCCATTTTTATCTATTGGATAATCATCATTGCTGCAAATATTCCCCGCACATACTATATTCACTTCAATATTTTACAAGTTTAAAATTACTTGATAAAAGTTGTGTGTGGTATGATTATTTTAATGTACATGTTCGTTCTATTAATGATTTTGTTTTATATATAAGTTATGTTCATTATGAGTGAATCTTAGTTTCTCGTTTGAGATTCAATACAATGATTAATACAGACATCTTGGATTAATCATTGTATTGAATCTTGAATTATTTGTTTAGACGGTTTGGGAATAGTCATTTTTTATACTAGATTCATTCGTATATGAATGAGTTAAGTCTGCAATCAGGGAATGACTCTTTGTTTGGATTCCTTAAGCCACAATCCATATAGAGATCAGGGCAATCGCAGTTTGAATTTGAGGATTATATTAAGAAATGAATGAGTAAGTAAAACTAAACAAATAAATTTAAATAATGTATGCATTACAATAACTTAATGTTCTCCAATGCGATGGACATTGGCAACTGGTGGTTATATGTCCTAAGGGCAATGTTGTCACCTGGTTTTTTTCCTTGCACAATAGGCCTGACAACTACTTGAAAGGAATGGTTAACAAGTCATTTTTAATTTGTAACACATTTACTTATCATTATTATTTGACATCAATAGTTTAATCGTACAACATACATGCATGTGTTCTCTCAACCAGTGCTTTGAAGGGATTCAACGATAAACATGAAAGTAAATCGAAGGCAACTGTTAAATGGATTCCATTTAAAGTAAGTAATTTAAACAATGTTTGGTCTCTTCAAAATGACATTTTATTACTTTGTACACTAATTTTGGAATAACTTTGAATTTGTTATTAAATTTAGTGTAATAAGCAAAGAGGAATGCATTGGATGTCAACCATAGTCCTAGGAGGTTTGAAGGATAACTGAGAAATGATAATTGTTTACTTCATACCTAATTTCATTTATTATAGTTGTTATTATTTACACTGATTAACTTATGTTTTATTATATGATGCATAATTTTACCGATCCAATACCATTGGAACCAGAGAGAGTAAAGACAATTTGCATTCAATGGGCAAAATGTTTACTGAGAGTTAGGAATGAAGCACTAAGTGTTTAAGAAATTTTACAATTGTTATAGTTATGTTTAGTTTAGGTTATAAATGATTATATGTATTGAGAGTATTGTTTCATTACTTTCAGTGTTTCTTTATTTGATAGTATCTATTCAATAATAATTTGAATATAATATATCATACTATTTGTATTGGTTCTAGCTTGGATTGGTTTTGTTTTCAATTTGCAGGTTTGGATAATATTAACAAAATAGACAAAATATTTTAAAAATACAAAAAACAACATCTGTTCTAGCAAAACCGATGTTGTAATGCATAATAGAGTATCGGTTTTGATCAAAACCGATGTTGTATAATAGCAAAACAATATCAATTCTGGTAAAACCAATGTTGTAAGTACTATACAACATTAGTTTTGCCAGAACCGATGTTATATCGTGCATTACAACATTTGTTTTTTCAAAACTGATGTTATTTTGGAATTATTTTTGTTTTTTGTTTATTTCCTATTATACCACATTAATTTTGAGGAAAATCGATGTTGTATAGTGAATTTCAACATCAATTTTCATAACCGATATTAAAAATGATACTTTTAATGATATTAATTTCAACATCAATTTAAAATTGATGTTGATTGTTCATAAAAAAATTATGTTAAAAAGTTTATTTTCATCCATTAGAAGTTTGAACGATGGAGTTATTGGAGTTAAATTTTACGGTAAATTTTTTAATTAAAAAATAATCGTTACTAATTAATAGCAATGCATCTTTTCGTTGCAAAGGAAAGCTTGTAAGACTCCAGGATATGGGAATAGTGCAACAAGCATTGAAGATGAAACTTTGAAAGCAAGATGAAAACAATGAAAAGCATTTATGGAAAAATGATACGGTGAGAAGGAAAACAAACTCAAATTTGACGAAGAGAAATAATGAGAAAATTGAAAGTTATAAAAACTAAAAAATAAACATGAAATTGTTACTAATAGGTCAAAATAACATACTATTACAAGCTCATTTTGGGTGTTTCGTCATAAACCACCCATTAGGTAGTTAATTCTAGCCGGCACCTTGAAATTATCGTTCATTTTATTTGTTTTACAACTTAAAGACTACGTTATCAATTAACTAAAACATTCATGAAAAAGTTTGAAAAAGTATGTTTGGCTCAGAAGTCTCCGAATTCCGAAACATGAAATTGCTAATACATAGCTATATAAACAAATGTATCACTAGTTTGATATTTAACGAAATACACTATTCATCAACTTTATTTTAAGTGCTTATTTATATATAAAAAAGTATTCAATTAGGTTATATGATATTTTAAAAAAATTCAATCAATCAAGTTTTTTAATTTTTAAAACGTTTCAATCAAATCATTTTCATTTAATTGTTTTGAAGTCATTAAAATGGTAATATCTGGCATTTTGTATAAATTAACACTTTTTATTTTTTTATATTTGTAATTTTTTTTTTAACTTTAATTTCTGTAAGTTGATGTTTTTTTCAATTTTAATTTATATAAGATACTTTGTTCTGTTTTAATTCATGTAAAAACTATAAAAAAAAAAAAAGAAACTTACATACATTAATAATAATAAAAAGTCTAACTTACTAAAAAAATACATTTAAGCTTATTTATTATTATTTTTTAATTTAATAACTAAGATTCATTCTTATTTTTTTTCTTCTTTCCACCACCCCAGCCTCCTCCTTTCTTCCTTTTGTCCCTTTCCTTCTCTCTCCCTTGCATCTCCTTCTTTCTCCATCTCCATGGATTTCGTCCGTCATATGAAAGAGTAAGGCCTCTACAAAAGTAAGGCCTGAAATCCCTAAAGCTTCATCCACAAAATTCTTCTGCAGAAACATGATTTGTGCCATGACGAGCTTCACGTCCCTGCCCGCCCTGGCCTTCTTGTCCTCCTCCGCCACACTTTATAATTTTTAATTTAAAAATAATACTAATAAACATGGGTGATTTATCACCGTAATAAAAATTATTACTATTCATAAAAGAAAACTGTCTAAATTTTCAATTCTAACGATGTGAACCTAATTGGACGCATAGGATTTGGTGGAATTATTTTTTAAAATAAGAGGACTTAATTGAAATTCTTTTAAAATATTAGAGGAGTTATTATGCCTAATAGAATAGTTATAATCTATTTGTAAAAAATTTATTCTTCTGAAAAAGTAGTAAATTATTTTATTTTAGTATTTGTTAATAAATATTTAATTAATTAATCTAAAATTTTAATAATCTATTTGGTAAAAAATTGTTTTCTAGAAAATGATTAAATCGTTTTTAATTATATATATATATATATATATATATATATTTAATTAAAAAATTTTCCGTTTTATAAATATTTAATTAATTATAATATAAAAATTGAAAACTATGTTTAGTTAAAATTATTATTTTGTTAAAAAAAAATACAGACTTTAGTTAAGGCCAAAAAAGAGAAAATAAAAGGGAAATGGAAAAAGGTGGAGACCCTAATCCTAAAAGGAAGGTGGGGCCAGTGAAAGATAGCGTGAAGACAACAATACATAAACTCCGACAGGGAGGTACACAGTCAACACGGATGAGAAGGAACGCACATGTGGGCCCTCACATATGCCTTCTCATTCGCTCTCTCTACAACCTAAACACCGTTTTTCGCCGTCCGTGCCGTCCCCAAATGAAGTTTAAAGTGCTCGAGTTTTTTTATTTCTTTTTTCTTTTTTAAAATATAAACAATAAAAAGCTGAAGTAAATAAAAGAGTATCGATATTTATGCATCCGGAGTTGGGGTTGAAATATGATATATTAATATATGTATATTAAATATTTTCTTAAATGTAGTATAAATGTTGTTTGAACTTATAAAAAAGAAAAATCTCATGAGTATGGGGCTTCTTAATTTCATCTCAATAATTCTAACATTCACTTTACTCTTTTATTTTTTATTTCTTTTTAGAAAAATCTCATGAGTATGGGGCTTCTTAATTTCATCTCAATAATTCTAACATTCACTTTACTCTTTTATTTTTTATTTCTTTTTATGACATTATATTGTTTATTATGTTTATTAATTTTTTCTCTTTTATTTCTTTTTCTATACATCAATTAACAATTTCCAAATCTCATTGCTGGCAGCTTATCTCACGTAAAAAAGTAAAATCTGAATATAAATGCATGAAGAACTTTGGTGTATAAGTGGGGAAAAAATGACGATAATTGATTTGATAACAAAAATTAAATAAAAGTAATATGGCTGAAATGAGATGGAAGAAAAGTTTGCTAAATATTTTTTCATACATAAAACAAACAAGTATTCTGCACCGTATAAATATTTGAGAGTATATTTAAAATATAAAATATAATTTTAATAATGATACAAATAAAAATTTATGTCAACAACAATAGTAATTTAAATTTTTTATTTTAAAATCTTAAAGATAAGTTATACGTTGTTATTTTAAGAATAATTAATAAATGTTATATTAATATTATATAAAAACCTTCAAGTAAAAATTAAAATAATAAAGAACTTATTAAATAAATAATTAAAAATAATAATTTGATCAAACATATAAATTTATATAACGAGTCACAAAATATATAAATAGAACATGATTATATGAGAAATATGAAGATTATCATATTTTCAAATGAATGGTGTAGTATGTAATACTGGTTACTGAAAAAAAAATGCATTTATTATACTAGTATTTTACTTGAAAACATTTAAAAATATTATTTAATCACATGTATAATTCTGTATGCATATGTTAGTTTCCAAGTATAAATTCAACATACTATTACTATAAAATGATATACGAATACATACGTAGATGTTAGTTTCTTTTTTCTGTAATGAACAGAAGAATGCCCAATGGTTTTATGGTCCTCACTTTGTGGACCCACATATTCATATATTCTTAATTAAAAAATCATATATTCTTAATTTTCTTTCAATTTGTGTTAAGTGTGGCCGTAGATTTGACGTAGCATTGAGATCCGCGCAGAAACGGGACAAGAAAGAGGGCACTCAAATCACGAGGTTGACGAAATGAACCGTCTTCGATCTATAGAACCTTCAAACCCACGCTTCCCATCATCAACCTGCAAAAGCTTCTTTTCCTTTCTTTGCTTTTCAATTTTCAAACGCCGTACCCTGTCGTGAGAAGAAGTGGGCCTCACTGTGACACCATTACCCACATTTTTGGCTATTATACCTTTTACGTTGTGCATTGGCTGATTAGGGAAAAACGAATTGAAAGACAACCAAGGGAAATTAATATAAATTGATAAAATCAACTAAGTAATTGCTGGCTTAATCAAAAGCTCAACTATGTCGGCTACATGCCTGCTAGATCTCATCCAACCCAATTAATGCTTTTTGCGTCTAATTAATGTTCCATTTGGTTGATCGAAAAATCAAACTTGTCCTCGATTTGAATTTCATCCTAAATAACTACTCCCTCCGTTTCAAAATACATGTCCATTTGATAGTTTAAGGATGCATTTTGACTATTTTGCCCTTGCCTACTAATTAATTGGATTCTAGTTTTTTGTCCACAATAATTAATTCCCATTTGTCTCTATCTATTGGTGGGGAGGTATATCAAGGAACGAAACAGTGAATTTAGGAATGAAAGCTCGAGGAGCGGAACAATGAGAAGATAAGGAGTTCGTAGCCCTCCAACTCTCCCAAGAACTACTCCTTGACTCTCTAACTCTTTGTGTGTATCAAGGTTGTTAAATGATGGACTACTTATAAAAATGGCAAATTTATATGTAATTACAACTACAAAAAAAAATGGAAAACAAAGGAAAGTCTGTGAAAGTTGAAGATTTGCAAAATGAAAGAGTTGAAGACTCTTTCGACAGCATACAATATGAAAGAGTTGAAGACTCTTTTGATGGGTTACAAAGTGACACAAACATAGCCTTGCAAGAGGATAAAATGCAAAAACATGGAGATTGTGTAGAAGCATCTTCAAAAGCAACAAAGGATTTTGACTTAAATATAAAGGCAGATTGTGGATTTGATTTGAATGAATATCCAGTAGAAGAAGAAGAAGGAGGAGGAGGAGGAGGAGGAGGAGGAGACGGAGACGGAGACGGAGAAGAAGAGGTTGATGGAGAAGGAGAGGGAGAGGTTGAGGGAGAAGGAGAAGGAGAGGGAGAGGTTGAGGGAGAAGGAGAGGGAGAGGTTGAGGGAGAAGGAGAAAATGTGGTTAACAAGATGTTGAAAATTTATCTTCCTAATCTTAACTGAAACTTTGTCAATTTAAATTCATGAATTCAATGGAAGTGATTTAGAAGATTTTGTTGTATTGCAAAAAAATATAAAAATGTACTATGAAATCCTTTCTAATGTTTTACGTACTGTCAAATCCTTACTTAGTGTTTTATATACTGTCTGGGAGTGGTACTTACGTGAGAGGGAGAATATCTAGGCTAAGTATTGCTCATAGTCTTATGGCACTGTTCTACTTCTATGGATACTCAATAACAGTTATAGTTATAGTCTTGATGTATAAGTATTGCTCATATGTCAGAATAAAATATTGGACTTTCTTATAAATCAAAGCATAATACTAGTATTTGGAATAAAATATGAATGTGATTACAACCCAACCATAATAGGTACTGTTAATTGTTGTTTAAGTAATCCAAAGTTTCTTGCACTAATATTGGGTCACACTTCAATTGAATGGGTAGTTGTTCTTCTGTTTCTAATTTTTCCTTCTGCATATGCTGAGATGTATATCTATTGGAACCTTTGGCTTTCATTGTCTCTATCATGCATAACTGCAATGAGAGAAATATGAAATTGGACTTCACCACACAATAGTTTTCAAACGACTTCACCACTGCATTGACAAGTTCATCAATAGTTTTAGGTGCTTCCTTGTAATGCAATGACTGTATAGCACTGAAAAATCCGAGGTCCAAGACATTAAAATCCGGAGAATTAGGAGGTTGACACATTAAACGGATGTCAAATCCATCTTGTGTGGCTGCCTGAACAAACTCAGGATCATCAGGATTAATATGAGTTCTTGCATTATCTTGTTGAATGAATATCGTTGACCCCAATTCGTCTCTTGGCCACACTTCCTTTGTAGCTGGAAGCACTTTCTCAATAAAAACTGACCTTATGAGGTCTCTATTTATTGAAGTTATTGCTTTTGTCTCCATTGTTCCCGCCACTCTGTTAACACTTGTCCTTTTAGCCGGTTCTTGAGTGACAAACGGGAAAATTCCAATTTTCCCTGAAAAAGTTACATTTTTTTCCGAGTCAAATCTTGGTCGAGCTACAGCAGTTAAAAACATAACTTTTGGAACAAAATTTTTACTTTTACAACTACGATGTGGTTTATCCTCGTCTGGGAGCAAATAGTATCTCTCAGATTTCTTCGTCATGTAGAACCATTTTTCATCAATGTGAATAATATTGTACATACTTTGGAACATTGGATCATGCGGTATACCTTCAAGCATCGACAAACAAAATTCCAACCGCAATCTTTTACCTTCCTCTGTCAGTTGTGGCTTTATGGCACTCAAATGACGCTTTATTGCACCTGATTGTATAAGCCTATACATTGCACTTGTATTTGTTTTCATGGCAACAGCTAAAGTTCGAACAGTTGTTCTTTGGCTCAAAGGGATTTCACGAAGTTGACTCAAATCAATTTCAACTCTCTTGCGACCACTATTTTTTGTCTTCTTATGAGACACATCATGAGTCTCACTTTCTTTTGCTCTTTTCCAAATACGGTCGATAGTTTTCCTACAAACTGAAAATGATGAAGCTACTGACTCTTTCACCCCTTGAGGTAATTTTCCATCAACACTTTTTTGCAGTAGTAGCTGATAAATGGTAATGCGCTCTTCATTACTCAACATTTTAACCTTTCTTTGCATTTGGAGTTGTTCCTCATCATTGTTTTGGGGCTGCTCCTCTTGAATATTTTCGTGACTTTCATTCTGAACTTCATGGACTTCTTCTGAATCAGCTTCAAAAGTTACATGAGTTACATATAATAATCATGATAAAGGTAAATACTCATAACAAAAAAAATCTCTACAAAATAAATATAACAAAAAATCTATGAAATCTAAGAATACCATCAATAACTGTAATATCATCATATAAACTGGAGCATTAGAGTACAATTATATTTAGGCTAATTCTATATACTTGGAGTACTATATATGTAGAGTATCTCAAAGCAATTATATGTAGCAAATTTTTTACGTATAACAAAAAAGAATTTAAGAAAATGAGAGTACATACCAGTTATGTGAGTGTTGCTTTCTTCTCCTGTAGCAAAGTTTTCTTCCTCACCATTTAAATCATGTAGTTCTTGATTTAAATCAAACAATGGCTCTTCATTTAAATCAAACAATGGTTCTTCATTTAAATCAAATGGAAAAGCATTGAGATCCATAGCAAAATTTTGTTCTTCATTAATAATATAAATTTGATAAATGAGTACCTAACTCTTATATATACTGAAATTATACGTGTTTTTGAAAAAATGGTGGGAAATACAAATTTTAATTTAACTTTGGTGGTAAACATTTTAAGATTAGAGTATAATTAATAATGGAGGGAAGTTTTTTCAATTGAGTTTTAAAAAACTTTGATAACCGAACTATGCCAATTGAGCTTTTCAATACCGAAGCAAAAATAATGCCATTTAGTAGTATTGGTATTGCCAGTATGTATTGGTATTGTAATTTGATTAACTTTAATTAATTTTGGTATTGGGAGTAATTATGAGGTGGGATAAATAAATATAAAATGGAGAAAATAAAGGACAAGGGTAAAATAGGAACTTTTGTGTCAAATTAGCCTATCCTTGGTTACCGCAATTTCTCAAAAATGGACATGTATTTTGAAATGGAGGGAGTATTTTCTATTGCAACTTACAACCTTTTATTACGTCCATTATTAAGGGGAATAATTAATGTTTGTAAAAAAAATAGGGGATGGACATTGAAAATAAAGAAAAAAGAAAATAAAATATATAAATATGATACTAATAAATTAAATAGATCTCTTCATTTTCTGAATAAACTTAACCATAACCTCTTGGTTTAATTAAGTTTTTACCTATAATATAAGTTGTTTTCATATTATAACCTAATATTTATTTTTTTTAATCAAATATCCAATTTTTTAAAATTTTTTTATTACTTGTTATTAGTTGTTTTTCATTAAGTGATGATGTGACAGAAAGAATGTCACGTCATCACATTTTGTCATGAATACCTCATTGACACATCATCACACATTCAATTACGTGGCACTGACATATCAATGATTGAGCATGATCACATAACACTCTATCCATCTCATGTTATCACTTAACGGAAGACAACTAATGATAGGTAATAAAATGAAACTAAATTTTTTTTTCAAGTAAGTATTTGATAAAAAAAAATGGATTTTCAGGTAGTAATTTGAAAACGACCTATTTTTCATGCATGAAAAACTTATTTAATATATGTCATGAAAAACTTATTTAAATTATATATAATTGATGTTTTACAATCTATAATCAATGTACACACATAACATGCTATGTCTTGCTTCACTCTTCCTTTACTATTCTTTGAACCCAAATTTTGTATCTTACCATTTGATTTTGTTAGATTCTCTTCTTAATTTTATCCAAATATTAAATAGCATCTTAACTCTTTAATACCTTTAATATTATCTTATTAATTTAGTTAAGTTGATTAAACTTGATAAAAATAATCATTGAGTTATTGTAAATTTCAAATAATATTTTTTTATTCCTACCAATAAAAAATATTTTATTAATTTAATGTGTTTTTTTTTATTTTAAATAAGGAATTATCTTAAAAAAAATGAATATGATAAAGTTTCTTTAAGTGTATATAAAATTAAATTACATGTAAGTTCATTAAGTTATTTAATTAATTTTTAATTTTTTTGATAAATTTATAAATATTTGATAAAAAAAAGTATTTGAAAAACTATTTTTTGTTACTGACTTATAAGATTTACTTTTAAACATAATTTAAATTTATTATTATCATTTTTATTTTCAATAAAATTTATCATTTATTATTTTATTTGAAATTAAATTATTTATTTTAATAAAATTCTTCCTTATTATTTATTAACTAAAAAATTATTTTTTAGATTAAATTAAATAAGTTTTGTATACAAAAAAATATCATTTTTAAATTATTACCTTAAAAATTATTTTTTATCAAATATTTATTTAAAAATTTTTAATTATTTAACGAAATATCATATTATCATATCTAATTACTAATATATCATTATCACGTTATTAAAAATAATAACGTAACAATAAAACAATGTCTATGATAAGACGGAATGATATGATGTTTTATATGTCACATCATCATTTAAAAAAAATTACTAACAATAAATAATAAAATTAAATTAATTTTTTTATAATATATGATTGAAAAAAATATTAAATAATAATCTAAAAATAACTTATATTTTTTAAGTAAAAAAAATTATTAAGCCTAATCTTATTACTTCTTAAGTGATGATTTTGGAATCTTATTTTTCAAAATTGATTTTTCACTCTAACTCCATCAATCATATTTGATGTTTGTGAATTTCAAGACAGATATGTACACTCTTGAACTTGACTCCGTTTTTTATATCGTTAACTATTTCATCAATCAGAATTAACACATTAAAGAAAGGGATTAATTCCATAAACACAATTACAAAAATTATCAATTTTTTAAATTATCGATTTTAAAAATGTACAAAACTAAGATTAAATTTAACCAGAAATAAATAGAGCAAATAGTTTATCCAAAATAATACTAACGTAACAAGAGATAAAACGAATATTGGTAATATGGGTTATACATGTCATGGTTCTTATTAACGTAAAATCCCAATTAATAAAGACAAAAAAAACTGCGTAACATGAATACTCCGCTGTTCTATTATAAGACAGAAACAGCAAAGAATATAAAGTAAAAAATACATATAATTAATATAGAAATGGCATTATATATATAAAAAGTTAACATCACCGGGCAACAGTGAGGTAAGAAATTCCTTCTTCCTTTGCGAAAAGGAAAAAAAAAAGCAGAATAGAGAAAAAAAAACATAAGCCTGCTTTTTCTTTTTGGTTTGGTTAATTGTAATCTATTTATAATATATTTACATAAACTCTAGCACCGTGTCAGCTACTACGATAAATTGATAATCGCCACTCACTCAGATAGAGAGAGAAAAACCGAGCTGCGAAAAAACCGGATCTTTTTTCCGGTTCAGGCAACCTCGGGCGGAGGAGGGACATTAAGGTCAAGATCCAACACTCTCCGACGTGAGCCCCGCTCGTAATCCATGACCGTGGACGAGTCCGAGTCGCTGAACGCCGCCACGGGAAGATCGAACGACGCGCGCACCTCGGCACGCTCGAACGCGTCGAAGAAGACCACGGGCCGCGCCACTGGGAACACCAACGCGCCACCGGCGGCGAGTGGGGCGGCAAGAGTGAGGTCCAACGGCGGCGTCGGGGGAGAGGACGAATCCAACGTGCTGCTCTGGCTGGGGCTACGCGCCGCCGCGTGCGTCAGCTCCGCGTGGGTGGGGAAATTGGTCTTAGCCTTTGCGCCGCGGAACTCACGCGCCGCCGCATCGTACGCACGCGCCGCCTCCTCCGCGGTGTCGAACGTTCCTAGCCAGACGCGCGTCTTCTTGCCGGGATCGCGGATCTCGGCGGCGTAGCGGCCCCACGGCCGCTTCCTCACGCCGCGGTATCGGATCTCTTTACGGGTCGGGTTGGATCCTCCGGCAACAACAACGTTAGATCTATTGATATCCCTCGGAGCCATTAATGTTAGTTTTTTCGAAGAGTTTGTGATTCGGAGACCAAGAAAAAACTGATCAGAGAGTAGTGCTGTATATGTAGGCTTCAAAGATGGAGACAATGGCGTTGTGTTTGGGAGACTTTATATAGCGAAAGGTGGGGTGTGAGAGAGAGAAGAGTGTGTGCGTGCGCGTTAAAAAAGCTACGCTCCTTTTGGGCGCTTGTTGCGTGCTCAACGTAGATTCACTTGCATACATATTCTGCTCACTAGTCTCGTGCTCCTAATTTCATTCCATGTTATTCTTTTCATGTGGCTAAAGAGTGTGACAAATGTTTTCAAATCTTAGAATAACAAAATAGTAACTTTTGTATATTGTTATTATAAATATATGTAATATAAATTGTCATATCATTTAAGAATACGGGTTGATAGTAAGTTTGTCTATTTTTATTTTTATCTCCCAAATGGGATGGTGGGTTTAGATTTATAAAAGATGGGATGAAAAAATAGAACTTAAGTCTATACCCATCCAGTTTTATTGGATTTAGAGAAACTCAAGGAAATCTCATCACATTTAAAAAAAAAGTATGTCCAAATAAATCAGATTTAATTATTAATTACATTTAATTCAATCAACGTATATATAATTTAATATAAAATAAATAACATAAACTTATAAAATATGAAATAATTACATATAATATATATAATAATATAATTATATATAAACTAGTGGGTAACCTGTGCATACGCACGGGTGGTTCGCCAATTGATTTTCGATGAATGAATTAAAAGAAATGTAGGATTACTGCATAAACAAATTGGTAAACAAATGGAACTTTCTCAAAAACAAAGCAAAGAAAAACAAAAAAGAAGAAGGAAATACTTGAAGGTGAGTGTGTTGCAGTGGAGACAGAGAAATGCAAAAAGGAAGAAGGAAATACCTGAAGGTGAGTGTGTTGTTGCGGAGAAAGAGAAATGCGAATCCGAAAGAAGAAGAGATAAATGTGGCGGTGGAGGCTGAGCTATATCGTACAGGAACGACGGCGAGATAGATGAGAAGAGAGTCATATCAAGAACAGAAAATGCAACGTTTCTAGAACCCTCAAGTCACTTTGTAAGTTTTTTTTAATTGCAATATAGGCTTAAAATTAAATTCAGAAATAAATTATGAAGAAAGTTAATGTTTATAATTAACTAATTGTTCAAAGTACATCATTCAAAAACATTTCTCAAAAATTGTAAACTACAAACGGTAGTTTAATCAGTGTCATTGTCATCCCAATCCTTTTGTCTTCTAATTACCAATTTATTTTGTTCCCTAATCTTTTTTATTTATTATCTGATTAGAAAATAAAGCAAGAAACTATAGAAGAACAGAGCCTACATCATCATCATCATCATCATCATCATCATCATCATCATCATAATAATGTTTTTTAGCATAGCTTTCTTGCCCAATCTCTTTTTGTTGGCTCTTTCTCTCTCTAGGAATTGTCGCTATCTCTTTCAAAATCAAAGAATTGAATAAATAATAAAAATAATGTTAACATTTATAATATAAATGTTTACAACAAACAGAAATCAGATAATTGCATATAAATACACAGCGAGTGTAACAGAGCATGATATTTTATTTTAAAAAAATTCAAGTGAAAAAATGAGAGGAACACTAACGTCTTCAAATCTCGTGGTTGCCTTGATCTACTCATGGTGGAGATAAGAGATCACAAAAGCGAATAACGAACGAAGAAATATGAGAATAACATGACTGCAATTTTCAAGAAGAAAATGAAACATGAATTAATAGGAATGAAGAAAGAAGAGATAAATCTATAGCAGGATAGCATGAAATTTGAAGTTGAAGTACCTCTCAAATAGCTTGAACCTTCCATCAAAATAATAATAATAATAATAATAATAATAATAATAATAATGATAATAATAATAATAATAATAATAATAATAAACATGCATAAAACAAAGCACAAAGAAAGAAACTTGTCGGCCGAATGTTTTTTCGTGGATCACCTTGCAAGCGGGAAAATCAGAAAGGGGAAAAAACCACGAAAAATCAGTAAGGAAGGAAAAACATGAAACAAATAACTATAACTAAATAATAATAATAATAATAATAATAATAATAATAATAATAATAATAATATCTTTTGTTGATATTGCGCGTCAAGTTACACATTCACTCAACAAAGCAACAATTTATTTTCTTCACTAATCCTTTTTATTTATTCTCTAATTATAAATTAAACTAAGAAACTATAGAAGAATAGAGACTACATAATAATAATAATAATAATAATAATAATAATAATAATAATAATAATAACAACAACAACAACAACAACAACAACAACAACAACAAAAACAATAAAGAAATTTTAACATTTATAATAAATATAATTTTAACATTTATAATATAAATATTTACAACAAACAGAAATAAAACAATTGCAGATCAATACACAATGAGTGTAATAGAGTATGAATTTTTTTTTTTAAAAAAATTCAAGTTATAAATGAAAGGAACACTAACATCTTCAAATCGCGTGGTTGCCCTAACTTACTCATGGTGAAGACAAGAGATCACAGAAGCGAATAACGAATAAAGAAATATGAGAATAGCATGACTGCAATTGTAAAGTAGAAAATGAAACACAAATTAATAAGAATGAAGAAAGAAGAGATAAATCCATAAGATTGAAACATGAATCAATTAAATATTAAACATTAAATATATTACAACTTGGGAAATTTGTAGCAAGCAACAACAACACCCTTATTAGAGATGGTATCATATCTCTTGATGAAGGAAAGATCAAACTGAAAAATCTAAGATAGGCTACAAAATATTGAGAGGGGTGAGTTGGTGATTGAGCTTGAGTGTATTCCCCTTACTGAATAGCTGGATAGATGTTAAGGATCAGAACTCAATTGAAACCACATTTTGGAGCACAAATCATAGGATCATTCTCTCTTGTACATTATTCCATGACTTTGATGGAATTACTTCACTATCCAAGTTTCTAACTTTAAATATTATATTTATTTTAGTATTATTATATATTTATTGTTTTTAGGATTTAATAGTTAATATTATTAGTATATATAAATAAGATAATATTAATAAATAAAACTGAGTTGTATTAGTATAAATAACTTATTTAGTAGTAATAAATATATGCCTTTATAAAAAATTAGTCATTAGTAAAATTGATTAATATTTTATACTAATGCAATGTTATGGTGACTAAAAAACTAAAAAATCAAAACATCTCCATTTTAAAAATTATTATAAAAAATAGATTAAAAAAACAAAAACACAATTAAAGAAGTCTTGAAATTGCCTTTTTTAAAAAATTGATGTAAAACCATTTTGAAAGTGAGGTAAAATTAATGTAAGTCAATTTTGCTCAAATTTGCTTTGTATTTAAATTTTAATTTGTAACTATTCTGAAAAATAGATTGATGATAATCAATTGAATTTGTGAAGATTTTAAATAGAAAATTAGAATTTAGAATTCTAGATAGAAAAACACCACAAAACTAAATCAGCTTCATTTTAAAAATAGTTAAATAAATTTAAGGTTATACTTTTCCTTTAAAAAATTCTCAAGAGGTTATATTTTTCCTTTTAAAAAAACTCAAGAGGTTATACTTTTCCTTTAAAAAAAATTCAAGAAGTTATACTTTTATACTGAGCAAGGAACGTACTTAAGATAATGTACTTAAGACACTGCTATTATTTATGGAAGGTTGATTTTTTATTTTTTTGAAAATTAGATACCAAAACTACAGTGAAAGAAAAAGAAAAAGAAACACGTACATCATATAATAATAATAATAATAATAATAATAATAATAATAATAATAATAATAATAATAATAATAATAATAATAATAATAATAATAATATACTCAGTAGAAAATTTGTTTAACGTCTAATAACAAAACAAAAAAGGTTGGCACATAACTAAAATTTCATGTGAATAACGTTGATTAAAGCAAACTTATAAGCAGTGGAAATTAAATGTGAGTAAGATAACAACATAATATAACTAATACTTTTGCAGAATTAACATGCACGAAGTGGAAAAGTGTTAACAATCAGCATATATAGTTGTAAACAATATATGGTAAGTCTACATATTGTAATGTACTGATACACAAAAACTTTGTCATATAGGTAAATTGTGACAAAGGTCAAAGCCAGATTACTAGGACAAACAAAGCTTCTAATAGATATAAGATAAAATGAATACAATAAACATGTACATATATAGCAGGATGAAAAATGTTGCTGACTTCTTTCTGAGCCAAATGGTTATTTCAACAATGTCCTTACTCAGGGACATGACCGTTTGCTTCTTCTTGCCTTTTTTCTTTAGAGACAGTCTTAGCAATCGTAAAGCTGGGCAGATTTGTTGAAGATAGAAGCCTAACCCACATGCTATCAGTAATTACCACATTGTTCTGTCCCTCAGTGATTCTCTGCATAACAAATCAACCAACATAATGCTTCTAAATTCTATAGTTTCCTACTCAAAATTACAAATTCATTCACCCAATCATTAACTTGAAAACTAACTTTTATTTTTCTTCATTGGTTTGAAAATATTAATCATTTTGGAATTATTCTAATTTTAAAAGTTTAGAACTTTCTTTTTACAAATTTTACCTTTAGTAACTTATATGCTCTCAGGGAAATATTATCATTTTTATTAGGTTATATCACAACAGTCCGTATCGACTAAAAAGAGAAGAAGAAAAATAACCGAAAAAAGCTGAGACTTTAAGATTGAAGAAGCACGTGTCTAAGCGGCTGAATAAAAAAAAAAGCACTTTCTATATCTAACTAAGTAGAAGCTATTTCATTTCAAAAAATATATCAAAATGAGCATTTTAAATTGAAGGGGTCAAACTAAACCTATTTTAAAAAGTAAGAGAACTAATTAAACTTTTTAAAAATAGCATAGCCAAATTGAAGCTACCGACTAAATAAAGAGGAACAAAAAAACTGGCATTTCTTATAAGAACGATCTACTTCTTTCAATTATAATTATAATAAATAAATAAAAAAGTAGCATAGTTCATTACCATGCAAGGCATGAGATTTCTCAGGTAATTATTTCAAGAAAATAATAGTACTTGCACTATTTTTTTCAGCAATAGCATACTTACACTATTGAGAAAACTTTTTTTTTTTGCAGTTAAATTAATTTTTAACTTTCATTTTTGGTATTCCTTCTTCAACTTTAGTTAAATAAGAGGCTAAAATATACATTAATTCTTTGTATATTCAATTATATTGAATTTGAACCTATATATCTTTAAAATGAATAAAAAAGTATAGATGAATTTAGTCAAATTTTAAAAAATATTTAGATTTATTCTTTATTTGGATATTTTTTATTTTCATAAATAATTAGTTAGAAACTAACTACATATTATTTTAATATTTGACAACCAAATTCATTAACATAAAGGATCACGTTTAATACAAAGTATAGAATTTAAAAGTACATTTTTCTTTTAAAATTATATCTAGAATGATTTTTAATTGACAGTATAAAAGGTATCAACCTTAAACTTTGTTTTTCTCTCATAAGCAAAAAAAAAAAAAACTGTTTCTTTGTTAATTTTTGCAGGCTATTTGACATCAACTACCGTTCTTATTCTTTTTTCATTTCTTGAAATAAATCCTTTAACGTAAACACATTATAAATCTAAATACAATAATGACATTGATTTACACAGGGAATGGGGCTCCTGGTTCTTACTACATCACTGAAGTGCTTTAGACCAACGTGTACAGATGGAATTTGTAAAGAAGCATCAACCGTACTATTAACATTATACTATTTATCAATATACACCATAGCCATTGGCAGTGGCGTGCTAAAGCCCAACATGTCAACTTTTGGTGCTGACCAATTCGATGACTTCAGACCCAAAGAAAAAGTGCTAAAAGTTTCATACTTCAACTGGTGGTCGTTTAACACTGCATTTGGCACTTTAGCCCCTACACTGTTTGTTGTGTACATTCAAGAGAGGTTTGGGTGGGGATTGGGGTATGGAATATCAGCATTGAAGCATTTCATTTGGACGTAGAGACAAACAAACACATGGTTAGTATCGATGGATTGATCTCGGCATGTGCCACAGAGCATAGCCAGCAATCTCTAAGAAATTTGAAAGAACTGAAGTGTCTCTGCAGCCAACAAATAATTATGAAGAGAAATTGGTCGTTGTTTCGTGGGAAATAATTTAAATTAATTCTCATATATGACTCATCAAAGTGGTCCTTTCTACAATATGAAAATTCATAATTAGACAATTATTTAGGCCAACAACATACGTAGTGTAAAGAATCAATCCATCAATCAATTGCATCAACAAAAGAAACATCAACATATTATATCTGGAGTGGAGATGATATGATATGGTGGAGGAAGACCTCCTCCAAGTACAACCGATCGAGCAACGAATTTCATTTAATGCTTCCCCTGGTATCCCCATGGATTTTTGCTTGTCCAATTCCACAAATCCCTGCACATTTCCTCTATACCGTATTTTGCCCTGCACCATTAAAAAAGACGATAATAATAATAACTCTAAACTGTTTATCGACAATGCAGCATAGTAGGTTGGTCGTCTGTTTTATAGACCTCATCCTTTTAATTACCAATTCATAAGTTGGCTTCTCATAATTATGCAGAGTAAACCATACAATTATAAAGCTAATCTTTAATTTTGTTGTGCATGAGTTAGTAAGTAGGTTTATAATATCGCCAGAGATAAAAAATGATAATGATCATGAAATTGAGAGGAGCAAGTAAAAATAAAGAAAGCGATGGTGGGTACGTACTTCCAACCAAGTTCTTTCTCAGCCTTGTCCGTAGATGCATATACAGCAGTAGCATCCTCGGGTCTTCTGGGACACATTTTTAATGGAAATTTCTGGAAAATTAAGAAATCAGGTTGAGTGGATGATTCATGTGAGCGAGGAGAGGAAGATGAAAAATAATATGATATGACCTTGCCGGAAGCTTTTTCAAAGGCAGCAACCATTTCAAGCACGGATGTGCCACGCCCAGTTCCAAGATTACCAAACTATTTGGTAAGTTACATTCCCACCTGAATTGCATAAAAATAACGAACAAACAAAAAATAGCAGTGACAACAATATACTCTTAATGGCAGTCATAACAACCATTATTGCCTATCCAAAAAAAAATAATTTCTCTGTAGTATCAAGTATGATCATATACACAGGTAGTTGAATGGTATTTGCATTAACAAATGTTGCATGTGTATCTATCAACTGCAAAGTCGAGAGCATAGTTGTTGTTAAGCCTCCGAAGTGCTATTCTAAACTGAATTTGTGTTTTATATATGCTGTCCAAGAGAAAATCTTTCACCATATTCATTCAACTGGAAATATTGCACAACATTCATTTCATAGTTTCTAAATATTTTCTACCTTATATTCTGCAGAACCTTGTTGTTTGCTAAGTAGGGCCTCCATTAGGAGCTTGTAATAGGTCTCTTCAATAAAGCACCATCCTTGATTTCCACCATACACCTGAAGAAGCTCCCACACTACATGTTAAAAAGTAAACCAAAATTATGAAAACAAAATATTTAGCACTTGTTTTGCTTTAACTATTCGGAGAAGAGAAAACCCACATCGAGAAGCTCATTAACCGTTCGTAGAATTAGTTGTGTCCTAAATCCAAGTGGACGCATTGCGTCCAGGGCAACATCCATGCGTGTGATACCCTGCATCTTGTTCTGCAGACAAAATAAAACACTATTAAGGAAGGGAAAAATGTTAGAAAACTCACAAACACATTAAAACAAAACAAAAACAAAAACTTGGCAAACATAATACGATAAAAATGCAAAAATATTCACAAAAAGTTCAGTGAATGAGGAAGAAACTCAAGAGGGTAACAAAATAGGGGGGAGAAAGTGCACGAAAGTGTGAAATGAAGGACCTTTTTGTTTTGTCTTGCTCTTGATGCCATTTCTAAGCCTTCTTTCAGCACAAGAAAAAGAAAAGGCCCTTGCTTTTCTTATAACGATCAAAGTGGAGATTCTATAAGGGAAAAACACTTCAAATATGTAATGTGACCCTCTATTCTCTTCAACCTTTCACCCTCCAATAGCTTACTCTCTTCTCTACAGTCAAAATAAAGAAAGCTTTTTTAGTCTCTTCTTGCTCCATGCCGGACAGTTCCGCCATGAACCCCACTCCACACGAGTCCTTATCCATAGCCACCACATTACCACCAAAAGCCAAAAACTTGTTCAAACCTGCACAACACAAAATCCAATCCGCATCATGGGTGACTGTTTATAAACCAAAAAATAGTAAATTAAAAGAAGGAAAAAATATATGAGAGAGAAAGGAATGAAATATATCAAATACCAAGAATAGATTCTTGGAATTGTGTAGAAGAGAAAAGGAATCCATGAACCAAAAACTGAGATATGAGATTGCAATGGTCAGGAGGGGTGGAACCCTGAGCCATGGCAGCAGTTGCAATTTTCTCCCCGTGTTCATCCGTGCCAGTAATAAATATAACATTCTTCCCCAATAGCCGCTGTCAAATTCAACTATGCAAACCTTATATTATTATGTACTAATAGGAGAAAATAAACAGTTAAAACACCAACATTTCTGGAATTGGACCAAAGTTACATAATTTAAACTAAATTCAATGAGGGTAGAGATAGATAAGTTAACCTGGAAGTGAGCAATGGCATCGACGACGATGGTGGTGTAAATTTTACTCGAGGGCTCGAGAGGGGATAGTTCAGTATTTAGGGGTTAATATAACATTGAGATGTTAATGCTATCCGTTGGAAAGGATGGCCACGACAAAAGGACACTCATGAAGAAAACTGCAAAGCAGTGAAACCTGAGAATCTTCTGAACTGAGAAGAAGCCATGACAGTAAGAATAAACTACTCCATTCAAAACACCCTCTGTCTCCTTAACCCCCCCTTGTTTTCCCTTCATTACATAGCTTCTCCCTTGAAGCTGAAACCTCAACTGCATTTTCGTCAAAACCCCTCTCGAGGAGCTTTGTTTTGAGAGAGAGAAAGCTTCCAAGTTTTACAGAGAAAGAAAGTGAGTGAGAGAGAAAGAGAAAGAAGCCTTTTGCCACGGGAGAAAGAGAAATGGAAAAATAAAAAGAAAAATGAAAAGACTTGGGATGAAGATTGGAAAAGAAGACACCTGCAACAATACGTGGAGCAACCAAGGGAGTGGGAAATGAAAAGGTTAGAAAAGAAGACACCTGGAACAATACGTGAAGCAACCAAGGGAGTGGGAAATGAAAAGGTTAAAAGACCAAAAAACCAAGAAAATGGACAGCTGTCACAACCTTAGGTAGGGGCATTTTAGAATTTTCGAGAGGGTTCGCTTTTATAGATAGTATATAGATATATAACTACATCATTAATAATTATAAAAATATATGAAGCGGGACGTCTATGGGATGAAAAGTGACATATCCGACCTCATTCCCATTTCCCCAAGTTGGAAAAAACTCATCCTGACCCTGTGCAAAATGAACTTTCTTGTCAAACTCGAACAAGTACTCAACAGTTCGATTTTTATTGTCATATCTAATATCATTCACAGAAAAAATTGCCTCATGGATATATTATATTAATGAATATAGAATGATGTAATAAAGTGGTTAAATTTTATTAGATAATTGTGTAAAGTATTTGAAAATGACAATGGATATAAATTGTATTTTATGTAATAAATATTTTTTAAAAAGTAATACTTTTAAATGCTTAAATTAAAAAAATGTATGTTAACAAAATTATTATATTTTACAAGTGTGTTATATATTCGTTAATTTACTAAAAAAAAGAAGTGAGCATCATTTAATTTTCTATCTTGTGTAATTTTGCACAAGTCAAATTTAATTAGTAATTAATTAGTTTTCTAAATAACGACAACTAATTTATTCTCTTATAATTTTTTTTTGTTTCTTTTCTATAATATCTCTTTCTTTGAGGTTGATCTCTTAAAAGAATTAGTCTTTGACTTTTGACCCAGAGCTATATTGCACACACAAAAACTTATCACTCCCCATATAAATAATATAATCTTTCTTATTTTTTTTAATAGAAAAGACATGAACAACACATGCAATAAATCCATGAAGTTGTTCATAAAAAATGACAAACCTCAACAACATATTGACAAAATTGATCTGCGGGTGGTTATGGAGGAATGATAGGGTTTTGAGGTCAACTCATCAACAACCCTAACACTCGTCAACAACCTATCCTTTCATATAATCTTAGTATGAAAATAGGAAAGAGAGAAATAGGAGTACTTAGTATGTTAACAAAATTATTTGTATTTTACAAGTATTTTTTTATTTGTTAATTTACTAAAAAAAATGGAAATTAGAATCATCGAATTTATATCTCGTATAATTTTGCACAATTAAAGTCTATTTAATAATTAATTAGTAAGTTTTCTAAATAACAATAACTAATTTGTTCTTTCATATAATCTTTTTTATTTCTTTTTCTATAATATCTCTTTTTTAGGCCAAACTCGTAAATGAATGTTCATATCTCGATGAATTACTCTCTAACTTTTGACCAAGTTATATATTGGGCACAAAAAAATATCACTCCCCATATAATTATTTATTTTAAATAGAAAACGACATGAACAACAACACATGCAATAAACCCATTATGTTATTCATCAAAGATGACAAACCACAACATGTTGACGAAATTGACTTGGCTAGTGGTTATTGAGGAATGATAGGTTTTCGAGGTTCCTAGACCAATGGAGCAACATGTGCCTTTTCTTGTTGTCCTTCTCACGTGCCATGTGTTAGGGGTGTTGACAAGTCGATGTTGCCCGTGGTTTATTATTCATAGGATCCAACATTCCTGGAAATATGTAACCCTTTAATGTTAGATTGTGTACCATCTAAAGGTGAAAAATTGCAAGCCAACAAAGAGCAAAGTGATAATTGTCTTGTTTCCTAATTGTTTAATAATTTTTTAGTTTATTATCTTACTTTCATCAACATTTGGAGTGATACTTAACTCAATTAGTGTTAAAATTGTAAGTATTTAACTTTTATTTTGGCTAAATTTTGTATAAATGGAAATTGAAGTTTAAGATTTATTTAGAGCTTAATTATTCAAGCATATAAATGATCTAGGCGCAACTTAAAGCCTGATTTCACGGCTGAGCAGCTAGTCACTTAGAATGAAAACCTTGCTCATGTATTTAAAGGACAACTCGCCACTAATGAATGCACATTATGTCCTAAAATGAAAAATCCCTTAAGTGTAGAGGGGGAAGGTAGTCTTATTGCAAGATCCACTCTTCCTTTGAATGTAGAAATGCTCCATTCTCTTCATCTTCTTCCATCTTTCTTGTATTTTGCAGTTTTCCATAGAAATGGGTAGCCAAATTCTTCCATGTTGGGGTTAGATGTAACCAAACCTTACTCTTATGTGTATGTTTATGAAATATATGTTTATATTTCTCTTATCCTTCATTGTTAGTGTTTTGCTTCCATACTTAATGCTTGTTATGGTTTGTTATTGGAAAATACTTCCATAGCTTATTGTTAGGATGAGATTGTTATTGGAAAACCTTCTTTATCTTGAGCTGGAGTAAAATGCCCAATGAATCTTGTAGCTAGGAATAGCACTTGGTTTGTTGGTTATCTTTGGGTCAGAGAGTTTATAGCAAGTTCCTTTGTTAATCATGCAAGAAATTAGTGATATCAATATTGAAATTTGGGCTAATAATATCATTATAAGATTGATATCAATATTGAAATTTAAGTTGAATGTTGTGCCTCTTGTAGAAGAGAGTGAAGTTTGGTTAAACCTAACCTCGACAATTTATCACCATTGGAGCCCTCTTTATTTTCATCTTTGTTTTAACCATAAAACTACAAAAGAGTATTTTTAACTTTGTTTATGTATTTGTTCTATTTTTAGCTCTACAAAATAAATAAGAAAGTTTGTGTATTATTGCTTTTTGTCATAGTCCTTAGCTTAGTTAGTGATTAGATGAAAGTTGTCCCATATTATGCAAGTCTCTTGGAAAAAAGATACTTGAAATTTCCATTTTACTACTTGTACGATTTGGTACGCTTGTCAATGAGATAACACAATGTTCTTGTTTGTTTTCTTTCAAAAAGTAATAGTGTTTCTTGGTATGAAGGAAATAAATATGTGAGGAATAGGGTGAATGAAAATTAGAAAGAGAGAAGTAGAAGAAAATGTATATGCCTTTGCTTGTTTTCTTGATTTGTAGTCCAAGAAAGAATTTCAGCTCTCCCATCATACTCATTTCGAACTTAGTCTGCATCAACTTAGAAAAACCCTTACATAGAGATTCATTAGTAGCACCAAATATAACATCATCAACATATACTTGTACTAAAATGAACTGGGAGTCAAAGTAATATGAAGTTTTTAATATGAAGTTCGAGGAGCCTGCTTTAGTCCATATACGACTTTGTTAAGTTTTAAAACATGATGGGGAAAAGCATTACTCTCAAACCTAGGGGGTTGTTCTACATAAAATTCCTCTTGAATGAGTCCATTCGAAAATGAATTTTTTTGCGTATATTTGATATAACTTCATATTACTATGAACAACAAATGAAAGTGGAATGCATATTGCTTCAAGTTGAGCTACAAGAGCAAAAGTTTCTTTGTAGTATATACTTTCCTATTGTGAGTAACCCTTAGCAACTAACCTTGCTTTGTTCATCAAAACCTTACCATCCTCGTCCAGTTTGTTTTTGAATACCCCCTTGGATCCAATTGCTTTCTCGTCTTTAGGTAGCTCTACTAGCTTCCATACATCATTTTTTTGCAATTAGTCAAGCTATTCTTGCATGGCTTTTACCCAATTTTCATCTTGCATAGAATCATCTATGTTCTTAGGCTCAATTTTTGATATTAATGCAATGTGACTTTAAAGCCAAAGTGAGAATCTTGTTTGAAGTCTTTCTGTAGGACCACTAATGATTTGGCTATCTAGATGGTTCTTCCTTAAGTTTTGTCTAGTTGGTTCTCTTACTTCTGTCTGATGATTGTCGAGTGGTGGATTGGACATTGTAGCTTCAATGATTTGATGGGATGGTATTGAGATACTTATTCCATCTTCCAGTCTCATATTTGCAAAAAACTCGTCCAGCTCTGATAATTTTTTTATCAAGCTTGGTGTAATTAAACTTTACATGGATAGCTTCTGATTGAACATTTGTAGTTTAATATTTTTCTATTCTTCTTAGCTCAACTAACATCTCTTTGACCCTTATTTTCTCACCTTAACACAGTTTTGGTCTTAGGCAAATGATTGAGCTTAATTGAGAATTGTAGCTAATTTTCAGATTTTATGCTTACTTGACCTATCTTCCTTGTGCAGGGCCTAGAGGACAATACAAAACTCTAAATGGAATGTGTGTCCCTGGAAAGATGAGAAAAAGATATTCAATTTTGTTACAAATAAGCTTTGGTCAATTATGTCATTTCAAGGGTCAAATTGAGCTTGGAAGTCATAACCTCTACACTTGAATAATTGTGTTGTGAGTTTGGTTTTGTTTTGTGTAATTAGTTTAATTAGGTAGATTAGATAGGCCTAATCAAGGTCCATCACTTCCTTCTGAGTAGACACTCTATATATTAGTGGAAGTTATTTAGTTAGTTAGTTACTTCATTTTGTAAAAAATAGAATTAGTTATTTGTTGTGCAAGCTTTCTCTTTTTTTCTCAACCGCTCTTCATTCTTCTTCCTATTTTCACTTCTGTTCTTCCATTTTCTTGCACACAATTTCGGGGCTTTTCCATTGGTGATGATCATGGAGGGATAAACAATTAATCAATCCAAGGATCCACTCCAAGCAAGGCTGAATTTGAGTTTTGATTCAGTATTTCTAATCTTTGTGAATGTTCATCTTTCTCTTGAATCCTATTTTCGATTTTCATGATTATGATTATGCTTAGGATTGAAAATGGATTACGTTATGGATTCGTTTCCTAATTTCAGAATTTAATCACAGATTGCTTCGATGATTTTCCAACCTAATTTGCAATCTCAAACAATTTAGAGATTGATTCGATTGAACTTTCTCTAATGCATTTGACTAAACTTTCACACTGAACATCATTCGTAGTAACTGTGATAATTCGATTTGCATTGGTTTGGTGAATTGGATTGATGCCATTAAACTTGAATTGTATTATGTTCTTGTTCTATTTTGTTTCTTCATCTATGTTTTTGTGTGTTTTCACATTCTTTTATAGTCACTTACAAACTGTTCGATAAAATTTCTCCCTTTCTATTTATAAGCGAGTTAACGTAGGAACTAAATTGAATCATATTTTTGAGTTCGACCAAGGTTAGTCCCGTGCTACAAAATTTCCTAGTTTTATTTGTTTTTGAATGATTCAATAGTTGTTATCAGCTTCCTCAACTAATAAAGTTCTAGAGTTGTACACCCTATATGCCTTGGATGTTTTTGAGTACCCAAGCAATATTCCATCATCACTCTTAGAATCAAACTTCCCAAACTTGTCTTTAGTGTTTGTTGGATCAAGTGGCCTCAGAATAATTAAGAAGGGGGGGTTGAATTAATTATTCCTAAACCTTTACTAATTAAAAAATTACTCTTCTAAGGCTTTTACTAAGTTGTTAAGAGAATAAGGAGTAGAAGAGAAACTTAACAGAAAGTAAAAGTGGAAATTAAATGCACAGTGGAAATTAAAAGAGAAGGGAAGAAGGAGACAAACACATAAGAGTTTTTATACTGGCTCGGCAACAACCTGTGCCTACATCCAGTCCCCAAGCGACCTGCGGTCCTTGAGATTTCTTTCAACCTTGTAAAAATCCTTTTACAAGCAAAGATCCACAAGGGATGTACCCTCCCTTGTTCTCTTTGAACAACCTAGTGGATGTACCCTCCACTAGAATTGATCCACAAGAGATGTACTCTCTCTTGTTCTCAGTCAAACCCAAGTAGATGTACCCTCTACTTGTACCACAAAGGATGTACCCTCCAATGTGTTAAGACAAAGATCTCAGGCGGTTAAACCTTTGATACTTTGTGAATGAGGATACAAAGGAATTCTCAGGCGGTTAGTCCTTTGAATACTTTTGTATAAGGGAAAGGGAAGAATCAAAAGAATTCTCAAACTGTGTCGTTTTGAATTCTTTGAAAAGGGAGAAGGGAGACACAAAAGAATTCAGGCGGTTAGTCCTTCATTCTTTTGGAAAAGGAAGAAGAGAGACACAAAAAGAATTCAGGCGGTTAGTCCTTGGCGAATTCTTTTTGGCAAAGGGAGAAGAGATGAAAAGAATGAATAACACAAGTTTTCAAGGTTTAGAAAACCTGAATACTTTGGAAAGCTTTTTGGCACAAAGAAGAAGAAGAAGTTCAAATAGATTCAAGGCTTGTAAAGGATTGTATAAGATTGATTGGAAAAGTGTATGAAAGATTGATTGAATGAATGATTAAAAATACAAAAACAAAGCCTTGCTTTTATAGACTCTTCATGTCTGGTCAAGAGGACCATTTAGAAGAGTTATAACTTTTAGAAAAACTTAAAACCAATTTGAAAAAGTCAAAAACCTTTTGAAGAGTTACATCTTTTGATTTATTCGGAAACAATCACTGGTAATCGATTACCAAATTAGTGTAATCGATTACACAAGGCTTTTATGTTGAAGGATGTGACTCTTCACATTTGAATTTGAATTTCAACATTCAAAGGCATTGGTAATCGATTACCAAAACATTGTAATCGATTACAACTTTTTGAAATTAATTGGAACGTTGTAAATTCAGTTTGAAAACTTTTTCAAATCCATTTTGCTACTGGTAATCGATTACAATAATCTAGTAATCGATTACTAGAGAGTAAAAACTCTTTGGTAAACATTGTAGACAAAGGATCAAGCTGAATGTTTTGATGATGCCAAAGGATCACATGCTTCTCAAAAAAGATAACATGTTTCTCAAAGCTTTATTCAAGACAAAGAAATTAAAGATATTCAAGATGGATGATCAAGACAGTTTCTAGAGTCTTAGAAAGGGTATATTAAATAGGAATGAAATTCCAATTGAAGTAGCAAAAGGTTTGGCCAAGAAATTTAAGTTAAAAATTCTTTTTCAAGAAATTTACTCTCTGGTAATCGATTACCAGAGGATGTAATCGATTACCAGTTGCCAAAACTGATTTACAACAGCTATTAAAATTTGAATTCAAAATTTGCACTGTGTAATCGATTACACATATATGGTAATCGATTACCAGCAGTTATTGAACGTTTTAATTCAAATTTTAAAGCTTGTAATCGATTACACAAATACTGTAATCGATTACCAGAGCAGATTTTCAGAAAATATTCTCAACAGTCACATCTTTTTATTTGGTTCTTGAATGGCTATCAAAGGCCTATATATATGTGACTTGAGACACGAATTTGCTAAGAGTTTTTCAGAACAAAAAGGTCTTATCCTCTTAAAAAGCAAAATCGTTTTATCCTCTTACAAATTCCTTGGCCAAAACACTTGTGATTCAATAAGGAATTATTTGAGTGCTCAAATTGTTCAATCTATCTCTTTCAAGAGAGATTTCTTCTTCTCTTCTTCTTTATTCTGAAAAGGGATTAAGAGACCGAGGGTCTCTTGTTGTGAAAGAATTCTAAACACAAAGGAAGGATTGTCCTTGTGTGTTTAGAACTTGTAAAAGGAATTTACAAGATAGTGGAACTCTCAAGCGGGTTGCTTGGGGACTGGACGTAGGCACAAGGGTGTGGCCGAACCAGTATAAATCTGAGTTTGCACTTTCTCTTCCCTTAAACTCCTTTATTTATTATTGTTTTATATTCATATTCAAATTGTTCTATTTGAATCATTATTAAGAAATTCATTATTAAGGGAATTTATAACTTGAATAGAAAGTTAAATAGAATTTTTAATTGGGGAAATAACTTGTAATATCTTAATTCAACCCCCCCCTTCTTAAGATATCTGAGGCCACTTGTCCAACAAACATGTTTTGAGAAAAATCCATGTGCTACTCAATTTGTGAGAAAACCTTTTCATACTTATCTTGATTAAGCCTTCCCTTGATTCTTGAATCTTGAGTCTTGAATCTTGATCTCTTGAATCTTGATTCTTGAAATCTTGATCTCTTGAATCTTGATTCTTGATTCTTGAAATCAACTTTCCTCTTGAATCTTGAAGTGTTCTTGATTCTATCTTGAATATCTTGAACTCATTCTTTGATTGACCTTTGAGCTTTTTGTCATTACCTTTGTCATCATCTTTTGTTATCATCTTTGTTATCATCAAAACATCTTTGAATCACTCTTGATTCACCATGAAGCTTTGCTTCTACAGTGTTTAAGATGAAACATTGACATCTAAAGGGATGGAAGTATGATATGTTTGGTTTTCGCCTTTCCCACAATTCATAGGGGGTCTTTTTTAGAATAGGTCTAATGTAAATTCTCTTTTGTAAATAACAAAAAGTATTCACTGCTTCAGCCAATAAGTGCTTAAGAGTAGAATTATCATTAAGAATGGTCCTTGTCATTTCTTGTAATGATCTGTTCTTCCTCTTAACTACGCCATTTTTTTGTGGTGTTGTTGGAGTTGAGAAGTTATGAAGGATACTATTTTATTCACAAAACAACTGAAAATGTTCATTTACAAATTCTCCTCCATGGTTACTTCTAATTGAAGTAATGCATACTCCTTTTTCATTTTGTACCATTTTACAGAATTTAAAGAAGACTTTGAAAGACTCATCCTTGTGGGTTAGAAACATTACCCAAATCTATCTTGAGTAATCATCCACTATGACAAAGTCCATACCTTTTACCACTTATTGAGGTTGTTCTTGTTGGGCCAAACAAATCAAGATGTAACAACTTCAAGGGTTTAGAGGTGTAAATAATGCTTTTACTAGAAAAAGAATGTTTAACTTGTTTGACAAACTTCACAAAGTAAATCATCTTTGTATGACATACTTGGTAGACCTCTTACAAGGTTATGCTTTTGAAACTTTGAGATTAATCTTATGCTTGCATGACCAAGTTTTTTATGTCATGCCCTGTGATCTTCTTTGACAAGTAGTAAGCATGATACGTTTTGATCTGGTAGCTCACCAAGTCTAATCTTGTAGAGATTTCCTTTCCTCTTAGAAGTAAAAAGTAAAGAGCCATCAGAGTTCTGGACAATGTAATAATCTTTGTTAAAGGAAACATTATACCCACTATCATATAATTGACTTATGCTCTATAGATTATGTTTTAGTCTTTCAACAAACAAAACATTATATACCTATCTTACCTACTTTAGTTATCAAATTTTTTTTATTCCCTTTGAAAGTTACAGTTCCACCATACATGGGGGTCAGGCACTAGAACATACACCTTTTTCTTGCCATGTGCCTGAGCAGCCACTATTTCCTCCAACAAATTTGGCTAAGGTTTCTCTTAAAGTATCAATTTCCTCATGAATTTCCACATATTAAGGTTGATTATTTACAAACTTGTCATTTAAAACTTTTACAAAAAATTTTTGATTTTCACATTCTACCTAAAGATCATGTTTACTTTTCTTCAAGTCCTCATAATCTTCGTGAGCCTCTGAACATTTTCTCCAAAAATCATACCTTCCGTCATTAAGATGATCTTGAAGTTCATTGATCTTTTTAAACTCATTTTGTAAAGCATCAATTTTCTTTTCTAAAATATGAAAGTCCCTCATCAAAGTATCTCGTTCTTTGGAAACTTTTTCATTTTTCAGATAAAGCTTTTTTTTTCGCTTGATTTCAAGGATTCATAAGTTTCCCTATTATGAGTAGTCTCTGTCAAAGAATTGATATCTTTAGTTTGATGAACCTCTTTAAGTTCAGTATGATCTTTGGACAGTTTCTTAAATTCTTTTCGCAAGTTTTTGTAATCTTTTGAAAGAATGGATAAGTTCAAAATTAATTCATGATAAGCTTATTTTAATGATTCAGGGTCATTAAAATCTACCTTTTCTTGCTTTGATTTTGATTCTTCAGAAGTTGTATCAGCCATCAGACATAGGTTGGCATACATTTCTCTTTCCTCATCAAAGGTGGTATCGTCCAAGTTCTCCCAAGTGCTCATGAGACTTTGTGTATTCTTCTTTAGAGGGAGCACACAACAATGCATTACGAGCTTTGGAGTTGAGGAGGAATATTTGTTTTTGCTGATTTGTCCAATGGCTTCTAGGGATCCTGTTTAGGTTAGCATCATATAGAATATGATTTCCCTTTTTTTTGAAATTCCACATGTCAATGTTCCTGGATTCGAAGTGTGAAATCATCCTTTTCTTTCTCTAGTCGTACTTGAATCCTTTGAACAAAGGTGGTTTGTTGGTGGCATATCCTTCTTCCATTTCTTTCTTTGTCTAGATCTTTTCCTTTGTACTGTTAGATACTTAACTCGAGAGGTCTAGCTCTGATGCCAACTGAAATAACAAATATCACACTAGAAGGGGTGTTGAATAGTGTGGTAGATAAATATGAAATATTTTTGCAATGGATACAATTTTCATAAACAGATATGTTAAAAACAAATTTATGAATGTATTATCCAATGAATAAAAAATATGTTTGTTTAAAACTAAGTGTGGATTATCACCCAATGCTAGTAAAACAATGTTTTCACAAAAGTTTTCAAATGTAATCTTGTGTGACAAAGTGTGTCAAAATTAGCTCAAAAGAATACAAGTCAAATAGCTTTGGAGAGAAGTAAAAACACTTAAGTTTATACTGGTTTAGTCAAATAAAGTTAAACCCAATTCTCCTTTACAAATCAATAAAGGGTTCTACTAATCAAAACTTGATTACAACAAGTATTTTGTCCTGCCATTCCTGGCTACAACAATATTCTCTAAGCCACTTCTGGCACACCACTGAGACTCTCTAAGAACACCCAAGTATTGTTTAACAGTAAGCCACTTCTGGGTTTCACAAACAACAAAGGTTTAAATGAATAAATAGATTCAAAACACTCAAAGAATGGATAAACAATTAAGCATGAATACAATCAAAAAGCTTTGCAAAGCAAAGGCTAACTAATTAAGCTCAGTGTAGTATCGTCTAGTGACTTGATAACATCTCAACACTTCAACTTTCATTCTCTTGAATTTCTCTTCATTTTCATGTTATTTGATAGTAGTGCTTGCCTTTTATAGATTTCAAAGAAAAGATTCATTGTGGGATTAGGGCTTTCCTCTATATGATTGATGTATCACAGTTGATGGCTTGTGCAACGTGCCACTTGCTAGAGGTAAGAGAAGGAATAGAAGTACAAAAAACATCATGTGCACCTTTCTCATGCGATAATGAACTCAAAGAATATACCTTTGGGATTTCTTCTATTTTCTTATAATCTATCCTTACATACTTGAAATTCAAATGTTAATATTCAAAGTAAGATAGGCAAATACAATGTATACGAGAATTGGTACAGGCACTTTTCTTTTTAGCTAACATGAAGTCAATACAAGGTTGGATGTCATTTGTAATTGATACAAAATGACTTGTGTAAGTGAATAAGTCCATTGGGTGTGAGTTAAAAGGCACAATGTATAGAACTGATTTTCACAACATATTGGACGCTTGTTTAAAACAATGTGTTGGACATTGGATATTACTCATTTAGAAAACAAGTTGGAATATTTTTACCATATGTGCTCATATATAGTTAGTCCTGTTACACTTAAGAACAAAATATTAGTCCATCAACAATTTATATCTTTGTAATCATCAAAATATTGGATATGGATGGATCGCCCAGTCATGAAATATTGGACCATCCAAACCTAACAATCTCTTCATTTTTTATGATGGGAATCCATATAAAATTTGATCAAGGCAAAACATAATCATGTAAAATATCAGAGAAAATAGACTCAATATATTTATGCATGATTATTTAATATCAAAGTGTGTGTGTGTATTTTTACACAAACACACACATATATAGGGATTTCCTAAGATAGACTCACTCAAAGTTAGAAGGGGTATGTTAGCATCTTGTTAGGTTTAAGACTAAAACATACGAAAACAAATAAAGAAGCAAATGATAGAAGGAGAAGAGAGATAACACAACACTAGAAGTTTTATTGCGAATAATAAAAAATAGTATAGTGAAGATTGGTTCAGAAGCTCTCTCTAACTCGCTTTGAACCCTACTAACTAACCTCTCCTATAAGAGTTGATAGCTAACAAAATAACTGAAAAATAGTTACAAACAGACAAAAAGTTATGACACATAATCACTGTTAATGAACCATCTAATAGACTAACTAAACAGATTGGACGATACATTTCTAGACATAATTGGACGCTCCACTAGACATAAGATAGATTTCAGCATAGAGAACTACACTAGACGATACAAGCAACATCATCTAGTCACCTTTTTTAGTACCATCCATTATTCCTTCTTCAAAAAATCTCCACCTTGGTGTTGGATCAAGTGGCCTCAAAATAATTAAGAAGGGGGGGGGGGGTTGAATTAAATATTCCTAAACCTTTACTAATTAAAAAATTAAACTTCTAAGGCTTTTACTAAATTGTTAAGTGAATAAGGAGTAGAAGAGAAACTTAATAGAAAGTAAAAGCGGAAATTAAATGCACAGAGGAAAGTAAAAGAGTAGGGAAGAAGGAGACAAACACACAAGAGTTTTTATACTGGTTCAGCAACAACCCGTGCCTACATCCAGTCCCCAAGCGACCTGCGGTCCTTGAGATTTCTTTCAACCTTGTAAAAATCCTTTTACAAGAAAAGATCCACAAGGGATGTACCCTCCCTTGTTCTCTTTGAAACCCTAGTGGATGTACCCTCCACTAGAACTGATCCACAAGAGATGTAACCTCTCTTGTTCTCAGTCAAACCCAAGTAGATGTACCCTCTACTTGTACCACAAAGGATGTACCCTCCAATGTGTTAAGACAAAGATCTCAGGCTGTTAAACCTTTGATACTTTGTGAATAGGGATACAAAAGAATTCTCAGGCGGTTAGTCCTTTGAACACTTTTGTATAAGGGAATGGGAAGAATCAAAAGAATTCTCAGACTGTGTCATTTTGAATTCTTTGACAAGGGAGAAGGGAGACACAAAAGAATTTAGGCGGTTAGTCCTTCGTTCTTTTGGAAAAGGGAGAAGAGAGACACAAAAAGAATTCAGGCGGTTAGTCCTTGGCGAATTCTTTTTGGCAAAGGGAGAAGAGAATGAAAAGATGAATAGCACAAGTTTTCAAGGTTTAGAAAACCAAAAAACTTTAGAAAGCTTTTGGTACAAAGTAGAAGAAGAAGTTCAAAGAGATTCAAGGCTTGTAAAGGATTGTAAGAGATTGTTTGGAAAAGTATTCAAGATTGAATGAATGAATGAAAATGCAAAACAAAGCCTTGCTTTTATAGACTCTTCATGTCTGGTCAAGAAGACCTTTTAGAAGAGTTATAACTTTTTAGAAAAACTTAAAATCAATTTGAAAAAGTAAAAAACCTTTTGAAGAGTTACATCTTTTGATTTATTCAGAAACAGTCACTGGTAATCGATTACCAAATCAGTTTAATCGATTACACAAGGCTTTTATGTGAAAGGATGTGACTCTTCACATTTGAATTTGAATTTCAACGTTCAAAGGCACTCGTAATCGATTACCAAAACATTGTAATCGATTATAGCTTTTTGAAATTAATTGGAACATTGTAAATTCAATTTGAAAACTTTTTTAAAACAATTTTGCTACTGGTAATCGATTACAACAATCTGGTAATCGATTACCAAAGAGTAAAAACTCTTTGGTAAACATGTTTTGAGAAAAATCATGTGCTACTCAATTTTTGAGAACTTGAACCTTGAATCTTGATTCTTAACTTTCTTCTTGAGTCTTGAATTCTTCTTGATTCTTATCTTGAACTCTTGAATTGTTCTTGATTCACTTGAGTTGTTCTTTGATTGATCTTTGAGCTTTTTGTCATCTCCTTTGTCATCATCTTTTGTTATCATTGTTATCATCAAAACACCTTTGAATCACCTTTGATTCACCATGATGCTTTGCTTCTACACTTGGTTTAATAATAATTCTGAATTAGCCTTAAATATGTTTATTCCCAGCAATCTACATTAAGTAATCTAGATAGTGCAAGAACTTGCTTTGTGGAATAGGTTTTGTGAACATATCAACTGGATTCTCCTTCATATCAACTTTTTGGACTACAATCCTCTTCTCAGTACGGATGAAGTGGTATTTAGTGTCAATATGTTTAGTCCTCTCATGATGGACTTGATCCTTGGCTAAACAAATTACACTCAGACTATCACAGAAAATGATAGCTTTATCCTATGGAAACTCGAGGTTGCTAATATGGCCTTTCAAATAGATACCTTCCTTTGTTGCTTCTGCTAGAGCCATGCACTCTGCTTCTGTAGTGGACAAGGCAAATGTGGGCTGAAGTGTAGCCTTACAAGAGAACTGCCAATTGTGACTACATACCCTATCACTGATCAACTTGCATCTAAATTTACAGCGTAGTCAAAATTTGAATATCCAACATAAACACAAGATGTGTCAGCTTGATAGATCAGTTCAATATCAGTTGTACCCTTAAGGTACGTGAATATTGATTCACAATTTGTCAATGTTCTTTCCCATGTTTACCCATATACCTACTCACCATGCTGACTACTTGTGCTAGGTTTGGTCTTGTGCATACCATTGCATACATGAGACTACCTACAATACTCACATAAGGAACACGATACATGTATTCCTTTTTTTTTTTTTATTCTGATTGAGTGGTATTGAGTTAGGTGAGACACATGGACATTGTCAAACGGGTACAAATTAGTTTTGTGGGATTCAACAGTTTCTGAATGTATTCCTTCTGGCATAAGAAAAGCTTCTTCTAAACTCTATCCCTCTTGATCTCCATGCCCAAAATATTTTTTTGCAACTCCCATATCTTTCATCTCAATCTCACTACTGAGTAATGACTTCAGATTCTAAATTTTAGACTTGCCTTGAGATGCTATGAGCATGTCGTCCACATAGAGTAGCAAATAGATGTGGGAACCATCATCCATATCACTATGATAGACATATGAATCATAGGGACTTCTATTGTACCCATGAGAAATAATGAACTCATTGAATCTCTTGTACCACTACCTTTGACATTACTTGAACCTATAGAGAGACCTTTTCTACCTATAGACAAAATTTTCTTTTCATTGCACCTTAAAACCTTCAGGTTGTTGCATCAGAATTGTGGAAGCAATGCCTTCCAAGGTTATTTTGATGATGCCAAAGAATGAAGAGTTAAGCAAATTCCAAAGATTCAAGAATCAAGTTTTCAAGAATCAAGATCAAGATTCAAGAATCAAGAGAAGACTCAATCAAGATAAGTACTAAAAAAAGTTTTCCAAAATATTGAGTAGCACAAGAAGTTTTCACAAAATCATTACTAAAGAGTTTTACTCTCTGGTAATCGATTACCAGAAGATAGTAATCGATTACCAGAGCTTCTAAACGTTTTAATTTTCAAAATTCAAAATGAAGAGTCACATCTTTTGATGTGTAATCGATTACACTTAATGGTAATTGATTACCAGTGACTGATTTCGAAAAATACATTTCCAAAAGTCACAATTCTTCAAGTGACTTGTTTCTGAAGATTTTTTCAAAAGTCACAACTTTTTAAGTGACTAGTTTTAAAGAAATTGCCAAGAGTCACAAGCTTTGACTTGAGTCATCAAGAGATTATAAATATGTGACCATGGTATGAGTTTCAAAAAACAATCAATCATCAATCATCTTTGAATCATCTATCTTTCAATCTTTTTCAACATCATCTCTCAAACATCATTCAATCAATCTTTCAATATTTTTCTATAGAATTTTTCTGATTCATTTCTCTTCATCTTTCTAAAAGTTTTTGATCAACACTTTCTCTTCCAAGAAAAGTTCTTTGTTAAAAAACTTGTGCTATTCATCTTTTTTATTCTCTTCTCCCTTTGCCAAAAGAATGAAGGACTAACCGCCTAAATTCTTTTGTGTCTTTCTTCCCCCTTACAAAAGATTCAAAGGACTAACCGCCTGAGAATTCTTTTGATTCTTCCCTTCCCCTTAAGCAAAAGATTTCAATGGACTAACCGCCTGAGATATCTTTTGTTTCCCCTTACAAAGATTCAAAGGACTAACCGCCTGAGAATTCTTTGTCCCAACACATTGGAGGGTACATCCTTTGTGGTACAAGTAGAGGGTACATCTACTTGGGGATTGTTATACTGAGAGCAAGAAAGGGTACATCTCTTGTAGATCAGTTCAAGTGGAGGGTACATCCACTTGGTTTTTCAAAGAGAACAAGGGAGGGTACTTCCCTTGTGGATCTTTGGCTTGTAAAGGATTTTACAAGGTTGAAAGAAATCTCAAGAACCACAGGTTGCTTGGGGACTGGATGTAAGCACAGTTTGTGGCTGAACCAGTATAAATCTTGTGTTTGTCTTCTTCTTCCCTACACTCTTTAATTTCCGCTGTGTACTTTTAATTATCGCTTTTACTTTTGGTTAAGTTTCTGTTTTTGTTCTTTACTTTCTTAACTTAGTAGTAAAAGCCTATTTGAATCTAGTAACATTAAGAAGGATATATTTTTAATTAGTCAAGACACGTTCATAATTAATTCAATCCCCCCTTCTTAATTATTCCGAGGCCACTTGATCCAACAAGAATGTCTTCCTCCAATTTTCCATGGACAAATGTTGTTTTGATATCGAGATGCTCTAACTCCTTGTCCAGAGTTGCTACAAAAGTCAATAAAACACGTATTGAAGTATGTTGAACTACATGAGAGAAGATCTCGTTGTAGTCCACTCTTTCTTATTGAATGTAGCCTTTCACTACCAGACATGCTTTATACCTGATGACTTCATCACTAGATGACCTAGATTTCTTCTTAGAGATCCATTTGCACCCCACTACTAGTCTACCTTTAGGTAATTCAACTAAATCCCAAGTATAGTTTTTCTAAAGGGATTACATCTCTTTATTCATATCCATTGTCCACTCTTCAACTTTAAAATAGGAAATTGCTTCCTAATAAGTGGTTGGTTCAAATGAATCAATTTCTTTTGCTACATGTAGTGCATAAGACTCTATATTATCAACCATATCTTTCAAGTGCTTTAATTTGTCTTTGAGACTTTCTGGGTGTTATGGTTTTCAATTGCTTCAGATGGTTCTAACTCGTCCAGTCAGTCTCCTCAACTGGTGCTAAATTCTAATGTTGAGGTTGCATTTGAAGATCTTGATCAGTCTCATAAGGTGCTTCAAACTACTTCTGATCACTAAAAATTCTAATTGTGGGTCTCTCAAACTCCACCTGCTTAGTGACATCCTTAGCCTTGCCCGAATCTTCTTCAAATTTAGAATGCAACATAGAGAGTTCATCAAAGATGACATCTCTACTCAGAATGAACTTTATTTCTGATGGAGACCAAATTCTAAATCCTTTAACTCCATCTCTATTGCCTATGAAGACAACCTTCTTGGCTCTGGGCTCTAGCTTACCTTTACTTATGTGATAGTATGTCGGACATCCAAACACCTTTAACATTGAGTATTTAGCAGGTTTGTTAGACCATACTTCAATAAGAGTATTGAAATCTATGGCAATGGATGGTGAGTGGTTCATGAGATAGTATGTTGTGTTTGCCTCAATCCATAAACTCATATTCAATCCTAAATTGGATAGCATGAATCTGGTCCTTTCCAACAAGGTCATGTTCATTATTTCAGCTCTCCATTCTACTATGAATCTGGTTCTAACAATCCCCATCATGCAATGCCTTGTATATTTCAATGGATATCATGAATCTGGTTCTAACAATCCCATCATGCATTCTGATTTGTATAGAGCCTATACCGACTGTCTTGTAAGGAGCATTGTTACCCAACAAAACATTACCACCAATCCACCTAACATTGTTTAAATGGCTTACTTTAACAACAATCCACCTAGCAGCAACCTTGAATTTACTTTGTGGAGTATCGTCAAATCCTTTCAAAGCACTATTCAATACAAACATGGATGCGTATTGTATAATTAAAATATTGATGTTCCCGACTAATGCGAATGTAAATGTATTGAAAAATATAACTACCCTATTAATAATTTCTTTCAGGTAGTTGTCTGGCCTATTATGCAACGAACAAAACTAGATGACAACATTTTCCTTAGGCAAAATGATGACGATTTGCCAATCTGCATTGCAGTGGAGAAAAATATAAGTTATTATACTATTATACATTATTTAAATTCATTTGTTCAATTTAACTTACCCATTCAAGTAGGCTCCTAGGTACACATCCCTCTTTGAATTCTGCATCCAGATCTTAATATAACTTTTTGATTCAAATTGTGATTGCCCAGATCTCTGTATGGACTGTGGCTCGAGGAATCCGTATACATCGACATTCCACGCTTGCATACTTGTCTCAGTCATATGCCTATTGTTGTTAAAATAAAGTAAATTATGTATGAATTTAAAACAATAAGTTAGGTAATAAACAATAATGTAAAGTGACTTACAGAATCCACAATTTTATAATAGAGATGTTGAGACATTGGCCACCGTGTGCTATTTCAGATATATCTTCATGGTTTATGTACAAGGGGAAGTTGTCATTAAACACCCCAAACACGGTAGCATCCCACGTAACCTGCAACGACTTTAGGAAAAGCTGTGGGATGGTCAATGTCATCAAATATAGGGGATCATCGACATCACGATCCGACCTATCTGCAGGTTTTGCTGGTCCCACAACTCCCTGTTTATCCAACATAGTTAATTAAGATAATTTAATGACATTGAACACTTTAATTGAAAAAAAACATTTAATGACAGTGAAATGCCTGTTCTGATAAATGCTTAACTAAATGTGTTGGCCAAGCAACGAAGGTGTTAAGTGTCTGCCCCACTAACTGAACCTCTTGAGTGGGTACAAGAATGAGAGCATCTATTTCTCTAACTTCCTCAACACCAACCTTGACTTGATCATTGTGCAAAGGGATGTTGTGAACGATTGTCGACCCCTTATAAAGTCTTGCCAGGGCAACCAGGTGGGGAGGATTTTCCTCGACGTACAACTCGTCTTTCTCTGAGTCACCCGTGTCTGGGTCGTTCCCTGAGGGATCAACACAACTCTTCTTTGTGCTGACACGAGTAGCTGAAGGACCAACCTCAGGCTCAGGAGGTAGTATGAGTCCATGTGATTGCATCTGCGATTGAAACTGGGACTCCATTTGGCTGAAGGACAACATTAATTGTTGAGTCACTTTTTTTGTGATCGTCTCCTCCAGCTGGTCCCTAATATTTTGTGTCAGCTGCTCCAGGTCTTCGAGAGCCATGGAAGAAGACGTGCGGGAGGTCCTTGGAGCCGGTCCAAAGTATTGTTTGATCGTGATACCGACTCTGGCAATACACACCCGACCAGGGTGTTCTGGTCGCCCAATGGCAACAGTTAGTACACGTCCATGGGTGACAAAGGAACCTTGTGAGGCCTGCTCCTCTATGGAATCCTATAACGAACACATTTATTGGTTTACTCAATCACACAATAAACATAAATAATTGTAATTGACGATTGAAAGTGACTTATAATCTTGTCAGCAATTTCTTTTGCTACCTCAGATGTCATTTGGCAAGTTTTCTTGGTGCGAGCCATCTTCCACTTCACGTGTTATCTGATGGGAGATGGAGGATCAATGATGGTGTCAGTGCTTCTAGATTTAGTAGCTTCCTCCAGTTGTTTCTTTCTCTTCTCCTCCATAAACTTGTTTTCTAGAAATTCATAACCCCCACGAGACAACACGTGAGGGGCACTATATTGTTTCTTAATGGTTTGTTCCTTTTTTCGCACATACTTTAAAAATTAAACATTATCTTAAGTTATTATTACTAACAATAATAAGTAAATTTAATGTTTAAAAAAATGAAAATCACAAAGTTACCTCCCACGAAGGGTCTCTGCGACTCTGACAAAATTGGGTCCACTTCTCCTTGCTAATGTCGTACTTTTTGCAAACAGTGTCATCGACATTGTCCTTGTCAGCTGCAAGTGCCCATTTTGATGTCAAATCAAACTTGAACTGTCTCAACTGCTCCCCCATGGTCTATAGTATTGTCTTTTTCGTCCTCAAATCAGATGCTTCAGGGATATCAAATTCATCCTGACAAACGAAAATTACATTTTATTGTTAGTAAATTACAATTTTATTGTTAATCAACAACATGCAACATTTAAGTCAAATACCTGAATATCCTCCCATATCAAATCCTTCTAGGTAGCAGGGACTTCTTTCCAATTCTCGTATGTCACATCCACCTTATCACGAGCGAAGATCCCCAAATATGTTCTTAACTTCTTTCTGTGGGGATCGTCGGCTTTCTCAGTTGCAGGATCCACATGGACCAAGGGTCTCTTTGCCCCAACTGGTCTAGTAGCCAATGATCTCAACTGAGTCTCTTTTCTTAGCCTCTTCATGGTAGAAGGTGAATGTGAATCAGTAGGAGGTGGAGGAGGATGGGAGTTAGGTGGTGTAGCCATTTTCCTGTTAAGAAAAAAACATTAATTTTAAAAATGATCATAAAACTATTTTATGTTATGTAACTGAATAAACTGAAATGAAGTACATATAAAAAAATTACATTAGACGATGTTAATTAATTCTCCTTCATCATGATCATTACGATTTGAAAACACAGATAGTTAATTTGACATAGTTAAGCTCCCATATTTCTTCAACGAAACCAAAGTAAGGAATGAAAGCTACATGAGGATTGTCATCATGTACACTAGCAAAGTGTTGAGATTCATCCCTTAGGGTAACCCCATTATTTTGCACTGTACTTTTCTCGCCTTGTGCTTTTTTATAGAAGGAATACTTGTTTATATCGTATCCTTGCCAAGTTATAACATTTCTTTTAGGCCCATCTGCTAGCTTTCTTAACGTTTTAGAAGCATTATCGTCACCAAATATTGTATCTTTAAACCAATTTAGGAAAGTCTTGTTATGATCTGTCAACACCCTATTCTTCGAAATTTTTGGATTACTTTCCTACACTAAACCTTCATGGCGAAGTATGCATGACAAAACTTCATTACTGTTATTCAATATGTAACACCCTGAAATATTGCTAATTGTAAATCGATGTTTAATTGTATTTATCGTGTTATTTGACTATATGGTTGACTTGAATGAGTTGAGGTATGGCTTGAATTAGTCATGTGTGATTTTCTTGATGTGGATGTTGAGTTATGTAGAGTTTTATTGAGCTAAGCTGAAATTATGAGATTTCAAATTTTACCTAAACCTATTTCAGTAAAATCGTGATCCTGGATTCATTAACCGTTGGATCCTCTTCAAATTTCGGCTGGAGGTTCCTAAGACAATTCTCCACAGTTTGACCATTGGGATTTTGAAAATAACAACTTCTGATCTCTCGCTTAGCACGCTTCTCTCGCTAAGTGCAATTCCAACCTGAGAGGAAATTGCGTTAAGCAAGAATTAGTGCACTAAGCATAATTCCAACCCAAGAGGGAATTGCACTGAGCGAGAATTGTCACGCTTAGCACAAGGGGAGTTGCACTCAGCACGAATTGTCACGCTAAGCGCGAAAAGTGGTCTACCGCTTGGCGAGACGAGCTCGCTAAGCAAGATTTGTAGATTATAAATACGTGCTTCAGCGTGAAAAACATGATTTTTTCACTCTCCTCCTCTCCAAACGCCCACCCAAACCCTAACACCTTCTTCTCTACCACCCACGACCACGAGTGGCCACCACGAGCTGCCGTTGCTTGTCGTTGAACTCCCACACCAAGAAGAACTTTTTAATCAGAGCGGAATCCTCAGAATCCACCTCACGGGTTTGGTGGAGAAAATTCTCTCAATCCTTCCTTTCGTAGCTTCTCTGAAGTAATCTTGACTTCTAAGCCTTTCTCTTTGTTAGCTTGAGTTTCTCTTAGTGTCTCTTGTGTTTTAGGTATTGTAATAGGGTGTTTTACTCTTCCTTTTAAAAAACCCTTGAAAATGAGACATTGTATAAGTTATCTTTTTATAACATTGATGTTATTTTCGTGACCTTCATTGAACCCCGGTCATATTGGCGTGAGCGAAATTTCAAAATGACGTCTCCTTTTAGTAGAATCACCCCTTAGCCCTTTATGTTTTGACAAGGATATTTGACTCTGAATGTTGTCATTAACCTTGTTTCTGAAATCTATACTAAATTTCCTTCAATTTGGTATATAGAACCTTGCATTTGGACTGAAAAATGTGAACGAGAGAGGTCTCTAAGCGACGCAAAGAGGAACTGACATAGAGCTTACAATAGGTGAGGGGAGTTTATTATAATTTACAGCTTTTGATACCATAGTTGGGGTTAGGGAACCTAAGTATGGGGATGTATACCTGTCCCTGTTGCATGCTGATTTTCAAGAAAAATAATGTTTTTGACTAATGGGATGCGATACGTCTATTATTGATAAATGACATTATTGTTTTTATTAGACTTTTGTTGTCTGAAGACCTGGGGAGTGTGAATCTCAAGCATGAACTATATATGTATCTATATGTGGGATGTGACTTACTGATGATATTGTTATTAATGACATTAATTGATATGAGGTGACGTTGATGTTTATGATAATGTTGATATAGAGAATGATGTTGTTATTGAAGATGATATTGATAATAATTGATACGAGACTATGTTAGTGTTTATGATAATATTGATATGAGATGATGCTGTTATTGATGATTATGTTAATATGAGATGTTGTTGTTGTTGTTGATAATGTCATTGAGATGAGATGATGTTGATGTCGAGAATGACATTGAGATGAGATAATGTTGATGTTGATAATGACATTGAGATAAGATGTTGATGATGTTGAAAATGTCATTGTGATGATGTATGTTATGTATGTACATGGGGGATGTAGTGACCTTGTTGGGGGAAATAGAGTGGTTAAAGAGTTTTAAGCATCTCTGGAGGGGGATGGCTTAGAATCTTTAATTATCCATGATTAGTGCATTGATGGTGCCCATGTTTCATACTTCATATAGCATGAAAATAGTGTAAACTTTGTTAGTAAGTACTTTTAGTTTCTCATGAGGAGGAATACTTGTACTTGGGGGCATGTCACTCAGTTTGGAATTCCCTTGAGACTTAGGTTGATCACCGTGGGGGGGGGGGTGTTCCGCTTCCGGCAAGTTCACCGGATTGCACAAGTAATATAAAACGGTAAGAACCGAGTATCGAACTCTCGAGGAACTTGTGTTATTTGGTAAGTTATTTCAGCAATTAAGTGTCTGGTATGTAAAGATAAGTGTGAATATGAATAGGTGTATAAACTATCTGTGCAAAAAGAAAGAAAATCATGTGAGAGAAATGATGTGTCAAAATAAGTAGAAACACGTTGGTCTTCCTAATAGGTGCTTGATGCTGAAAAAGATATTCTCTATCTAACAATGCTCATGTGTTCTTATGGTGTCTCCTGAGATACTAAACCCCAATTCCTCATGATAGTTTAGCCTAATCTTGATCAAGCATCATCCATAGATTCCTCTTGTAAGACTAAACTCAACCAGGACCGCATTAAGACACACATAAACAACTAACTTATCGCACCCCGATTCCTCGTGGTAGTGCGACAACTTAACCCTGTACTATCAAGGACTTTAGAGTCAGACCAGTTTCCACTGTTGAATGACCCTAACAAAGCATGCTGTTCGGGCTTCCGACAAGTGCATTAGATCGCACAAGTAGTATAAAATGGTAAGAACCGAGTATCGAACACTCGAGGAACTTGTGTTATTTGGTAAGTTATTTCAGCAATTAAGTGTCTGGTATGTAAAGATAAGTGTGAATATGAACAGGTGTATAAAATATCTGTGCAAAAAGAAAGAAAATCATGCGAGAGAAATGATGTGTAAAAATAAGTAGAAACATGTTGGTTTTCCTAATAGGTGCTTGATGTTGAAAAAGATATTCTCTATCTAACAATGCTCAGGTGCTCTTATGGTGTCTCCTGAGATACTAAACCCTGATTCCTCATGATAGTTTAGCCTAATCCTGATCAAGCATCGTTCGCAGATTCCTCTTGTAAGACTAAACTCAATCATGACCATATTAAGACACACATACACAACTAAATTATCGCACCCTGATTCCTCGTGATAGTACAACAACTTAGCCCTGTACTATCAAGGACTTTAGAGTCAGACCAGTTTCCACTATTGAATGACCCTAACAAAGCATGCATCAACGTGATCAAGGTAAAGGCATACTGGAGTAAAAAGTAGATAGCACAGATAACACACAAAACATCATTAAATAGATAAAAATATATTTACATCAGGTACCTTCAGGGAAGATCCAACAGAGGATTTAGTTTCCATAACCAGGAAGCCTTCTTTACAACAAAAAGAAGAACAAGATGAAAGATTGCAAAAATACAAGTGGTGAGGATGTCTCCTTCACCTCTAGGATCTCACAATCACTCACAAACTCATCTCAAGCTTTCAAACTGGCTCCTGCTTCAAGCTCTGGTCTCTGCAGATCTTCACACAACAAAATCTCTCAAAACTCTCTAGAACTTGGACCTTTCTCTCTCTAGAAACCCTAGACATGCAAAGCTCTGAATCCCAGTCCAAACTCTCTTCACAAAATCTGATTTCAGGCTTAAATAGGTGGCCTTGTTCGTGCTCGTGCGCTTAGCGCACTTATGGACCGCTTAGCGCACATTAGTGAATTTCGGCTTAGCGCGTGCCTTTCTCGCTTAGCGGATGAACTGAAGTGGTGCGCTTAGTGAGATGAAGCGGTGCAATTAGTGAACCTGTACAACTCATCTTCTTCCAGAGTCTTCCTCACGCTTAGCCCATAAGTGTTGCGCTTAGCGAACGCTCGCTAAGCCAGCATATTGGCTTAGCGAGAAGGTGAAAAACAACACTTTCCAAAGCTAGCCTAATTAACCTGAAATTGAGAGAAAATGATTATTAAACACACAAAAGGGAAGAACTGAGTATTTATTACCTATACATAACAGAAAATACTTATAACACTACAAAATAACCATAAATTGGGAGAGTTTGATACAATTCATACAAGTTTTATACACAAAAGTTAGTTGTTTTCACCGACTAACACATGCATCTACATGATCAAGGTAAAGGCATACTGGAGTGAAAAGCAGATAGCACAGAGAACACACAAAACATCATTAAATAGTTAAAAATAAATTTACATCAGGTACCTACAGGGAAGATCCAACAGAGGATTTAGCTTTCCATACCAAGAAGCCTTCTTTACAACAAAGAGAAGAACAAGATGAAATATTGCAAAAATACAAGTGGTGAAGATGTCTCCTTCATCTCTAGGATCTCACAATCACTCAAAAACTCATCTCGAGCTCTCAAATTGGCTCCTGCTTCAAGCTCTGGTCTCTGCAGATCTTCCCACAACAAAATCTCTCAAAACTCTCTAGAACTTGGACCTTTCTCTCTCTAGAAACCCTAGACATGCAAAGCTCTGAATCCTAGTCCAAACTCCCTCTTTGTTGATGCCACTCTATGATTCACATGATATTGACCCAATACCTTTTGAAGCTGAGTATTATAGAAGTGCGAACCACCATCACTCATCAATATTTGAGGTACTCCAAATCGAGAAAAAAATGTTGTTCTTGATAAATTTCACCACTGTCTTAGCATCATTCCTTGAAGTGGCCATAACTTCCACCCATTTAGACACATAATCAACAACCACCAGAATATATTCATTCCCTGCGCATGAAGGGAATGGACCCATGAAATCAATACCCCAACAAGCAAAAACTTCCACTTCCATGATGTTTTGTAGAGGCATCTCATTTCTTTGGGAAATTCCCCCCATTCTCTGACATTGGTCACACTTCAAGACATGATGATAAGCATCTTTAAAAAGTGTTGGCCAAAAGAATCCTGACTGTAAGACCTTGGCTGCTATTTTGCCTCTGCCATAATGCTCGCCACATGGTGAATTGTGACAATGCCACAATATGCCTTTAGCCTCCTCACTTGTCACACATCTACGAAGGAGATTATCTGCACCTATTTTGAACAAGTGTGGGTCATCCTAAACATAACGTCGAGCATCATAGAAGAACCTCTTTCTCTATTGCCAATTGAGATCTTTAGGTATGACCCCTTCTACTTTAAAATTAGCCATATTAGCGAACCAGGGTCTCCCTACAATCGAAAACAAAGATTCATTAGGGAACTTATCTCTTATTTTAGTTTCCTTTGAAGTGACATCCTCATTCACCAATCTGGATATGTGATCTGCTACCACATTTTCAGACCCTTTCTTGTCCTTGATGACCAAATCAAATTCTTGAAGTAGCAGTATCCATCTGATCAGTCGTGGCTTGGAATAAGCTTTATGCAACAAATATTTAATTGCTGCATGATCAGTGTAAATTACTACCTTTGATCCTACCAGATAAGACTGGAATTTCTCAAGTGCAAACACAATTTCCAGTAATTCTTTTTCAGTTGTGGCATAGTTAATCTAAGCATCATTCAAAACTTTGCTAGCATAATAGATGGTATGGAACATTCTGCCTGTCCGCTGCTCAAGTATTGCACCTACTGCATAATCGCTTGCATCACACATCAATTCAAACTCTTGCCCCCAGTTTGGTGACGTAATCACTAGAGCAGAAACCAATTTAGCTTTGAGAGTGTTAAAGGCTTCTAGACACTCTTCATTAAATACAAACACAATTTCCTTGTTCAACAAATTGCTTAAGGGTTTAGCAATTTTGGAGAAGTCTTTAATGAATCGCCGATAAAATCCTGCATGACCCAAAAAACTGCGTATGCCTTTCACATTGACTGGGCGTGGGAGCTTATCAATAACATCTAATTTAGCTTTATCCACCTCAATTCCTTTTTTAGAAATCTTGTGTCCCAGCACAATGCCTTCTTGAACCATAAAGTGACATTTTTCCCAGTTAAGCACCAGATTGGATTCTTCACAACATTGTAACACTTTCTCTAGATTTGCTAAAAAGTTATGAAAAGATGCACCAAAAACTGAAAAATCATCCATAAAGACTTCAATACATTTTTCTACCATGTCAGCAAAAATAGCCATCATACATCTCTGGAAAGTAGCAGGGGCATTACATAACCCGAATGGCATGCAACGATAAGCAAAAACACTGAAGGGACATGTGAAAGCTATATTTTCTTGGTCCTGAGGATCTACTGCAATCTGATTGTAACCTGAGTATCCATCCAAAAAATAGTAGAAAGATTGCCCTGCAAGTCTATTAAGCATTTGATCCATGAAGGGAAGCGTGTAGTGATCTTTTCTTGTGGCTTCATTAGGCTTTCTATAATCAATGCATTCTCCATCCTGTGACGGTTCTGGTAGGAATTAGTTCATTTCGATCATTTCTTATTACTTTCATCCCTCCTTTTTTTGGAATAACTTGAATAGGACTAATCCATGAGCTGTCTGAAATTGGATAGATAAGGCCTGCCTCTAATAACTTGAGCACTTCTTTTCTTACTTCCTCTTTCATTATAGGATTCAATCTTCTCTAGGGTTGTCGCACAGGCTTATAATTGGCTTCCAAATTGATTTTGTGCATACAATATGATGGACTAATTCCTTTTAGATCAGAAATGTGCCAACCAATAGCCACTTTACGTCATTTTAGAATCTGCACCAGTTGATCTTCTTCTTCTTTCTTCAAAGAGTTGCTAATTATAATAGGTTTGGTCTCATCTTCTTCCAAGAATACATACTTTAAATGTGCCGGAAGGGTCTTTAATTTTGCTTTGGGCTTTTCTATTGGTCTCAGTTTTTCCAATTCTTCAAAAACCACCTGGTCAACACAACTATCTTTTGAATCATCAAGCTCTTCATCACAAGCTAAGCAATCTCTCCCACAACCAGGTTCTTTTTCCATAGGAGACTGTAGTACCATGGTTGAGGCTAACAATGCTATTTCCTGCTCCACCTCTTTTTCTTTGAAACAGGCATCACCCATATCTGAGTGTTTCATGGCCTCAAAGAGGTCAAAAGAAATCTTTTGATCTTCCATGCTGAGTTCCAATCTACCTTTATCTTTCCCTCCAACATAGCCAATAGTGGCCAAGTACAGATATTCTGGAGTACTGGAGACTTCAGGCTTTTCCTCTTCATTAGTCAATTGGTGATGGATGGAGGTAACCTGACGAATGCTTTCTTGATGTATTTCAATCTCTACACGCTCTTCCTCTTTCCTAGCCGCAGCGTTAGTCATGTCATCCACCAACTTACTAATCTGAGTTTCAGTTCTTCTAAAGGCCTGTTGTATTGACTCTACAATATCTTTAAATTGCATTAACAGATCATCCAAATTAAGAACTCCTTCTGCTTTATTGTGATAATCAGATTGCCGGTATGACTCCCATTGATAACCTGCAAAAGACTGGTTACTTTCAAATTGAGTTCCCTGCTGTTGCATGAAATAAAAGTAATCTTTAGAGCTAGCTTGGTATGTCATGAAGTCTGCCAAAATACTTTCAAGATCAGGGGCTTTTCCTTTCTCATGGTAATCGTACATGACCGGTTCCTGTTTCCAGTCAAAGTTATTTATATAATAAAAATAACAACTATCCTTGTGATGCTCTCCTCTAGCTAAATCACAATTCATTAATGGAATTGAGATAACAATCTTCATGATATAGCGGTGAAAGAGTTGCCTTATTTAGGAATAAATAGATCACCTACAGGAGAATCTATACATGCAGAATACTAACAGAATAGTGGTTATACAGTTTAACATGAAAAGACAAATAGGAATTAAGAACAAATATTCACAAAAACAATCAAAAAATAACAAATAAAGAATAGACACCTTAAGATGAACTAACTTCCCAAATAAAAACAAGTTCCCCAGTAACGGCGCCAAAAACTTGTTCGGCTTCCGGCAAGTGCACCGGATCGCACAAGTAGTATAAAACAGTAAGAACCAACTATCGAACTCTCGGGGAACTTGTGTTATTTGGTAAGCTATTTCAGCAATTAAGTGTCTGGTATGTAAAGATAATTGTGAATATGAATAGGTGTATTAACTATCTGCGCAAAAAGAAAGAAAATCACGCGAGAGAAATGATGTGTAAAAACAAGTAGAAACACGTTGGTCTTCCTAATAGGTGTCTGATGCTGAAAAGATATTCTCTATCTAACAATGCTCATGTGTTCTTATGGTGTCTCCTGAGATACTAAACCCTGATTCCTCATGATTGTTTAGCCTAATCCTGATCAAGCATCGTCCGCAGATTCCTCTTGTAAGACTAAACTCAACCAGGACTGCATTAAGACACACATACACAACTAACTTATCGCAGCCCGATTCCTCGTGATAGTGCGAAAACTTAGCCCTATACTATCAAGGAATTTAGAGTTAGACCAATGTCCACTGTTGAATGACCCTAACAAAGCATGCATCTACATGATCAAGGTAAAGGCATACTGGAGTGAAAAAAAGATAGCACAGAGAACACACTAAACATCATTAAATAGATAAAAATATATTTATATCAGGTACCTACAGGGAAGATCCAACAGAGGATTTAGCTTTCCATACCAGGAAGCCTTCTTTACAGCAAAGAGAAGAACAAGATGAAAGATTGCAAAAATACAAGTGGTGAGGATGTCTCCTTCACCTCTAGGATCTCACAATCACTTACAAACTCATCTCAAGCTCTCAAACCGGCTCCTGCTACAAGCTCTGGTCTCTACAGATCTTCCCACAGTAAAATCTCTCAAAACTCTCTGGAACTTAGACCTTTCTCTCTCTAGAAACCTTAGACATGCAAAGCTTTGAATCCCAGTCCAAAATCCTTCTAAAATCTGATTTCAGGCTTAAATAGGTGGCCTTGTTCGTGCTCGTGCGCTTAGCGCACTTATGGACCGCTTAGCGCACATTATTGAATTTTGGCTTAGTGCGTGCCTTTCTTGCTTAGTAGATGAACTGAAGCAGTGCGCTTAGTGGGATGAAGCTGTGCGCTTAGCAAACCTGTACAACTCATCTTCTTCCAGAGTCTTCCTCGTGCTTAGCCCATGAGTGTTGCGCTTAGCGGACACTCACTAAGCCAACAGATTGGCTTAGCGAGAAGGTGAAAAACAACATTTTTCAAAGCTTGCCTAATTAACCTGAAATCGAGAGAAAATGATTATTAAATGCACAAAATGGAAGTACTAAGTATTTATTACCTATACTTAACAGAAAATACTTATAACAGTACAAAATAACCATAAATTGGAAGAATTTGATACAATTTACACAAGTTTTATACACAAAAGTTAGTCGTATTCACCAACTAACAGGGGGAGGAGTTGTTTGTGCACGACAGGGTGACCTCGACTCTTACTGCCTAATTTTCCTAAGTGAGAGTGTCGTGTGGACACATGTAGGCTATTTCCTTGAGGATGGTATCACATTGCATTTGAGAGTTGAGGTCAGGTGCATGCATCATATTGAGCATGATTGATTGGAATTATGGATGGATGATGACTATTTGTTGAGTGTGTGTCGGACTAATGAATGTTTGTGTAAGCTTATGATATTTGTTAATGTTTTCTTACTAATTGTGGTTATTTGATTTTTGTATTAATTTCTTTTATGATAAACTCACCCCTCTCAATTTTTGTACCGTGTGGTTGATACCTGTGATGATCGTGAACCTTTGTTTGTTGGAGCAGAATGACAGCAGTAGAGTACATGAAGTGAGATTATTTTGTGGAGCCGCCAAGCCGACATGATGACGTTGAGATTATTTTGGGAGAGAGTTGTGTTTTGTTAATCAACTCCTTCGTAACTGGTTCCATAATTCCTTTTTTGGAATTGAGGATATAAATCACATATTTAATTATATGTATGAACAAATGTACTTTCCATTATGTGAATGATGTGTACGTAGTTACTATACCTATATATATATATATATATATATATATATATATATATATATATATGTATGTATGTATGTATGTATGTATTCATTTAAGTAATGGTGCATCGTTTGGTGAATGTATATTAAGAAAAAATTACTTTCATTTTTCATAAGCAAATTAACGGAGTTTTCATTTAAAAAATTGAAATTTTCACGGTTTAGAGTGGTTATATCGTAGTGACGAGGCGGGTCGTTACATAATACATACAAATGAGTTTGTTGCAAATCTTCTACACTTGGAGTGATAACATGCAGTCCTCTTGAACCTTTACCTCCCACTCTTTTGTCATGCCGAGACTCAGGAAGCCCAACAGGTTTTGCCTTTTCAATGTACTTTGAACAAAATTCAATAGCTTCTTCTGAAATGTACCTTTCCACAGTAGATGCTTTTGGACGGTGTAGATTCTTTGTATACCCTTTCAAGATCTTCATGTATCACTCATCTGGGTACATCCACCGCAAATAAACAGGACCACAACATTTGATTTCTCTGACCAGATGAATAATTAAGTGAACCATGATGTCAAAGAAAGCAGGAGGAAAATACATCTCTAACTGACACAATATAATGGCAGCCTCGTTTTCTAGCTCATCTAACTTGATAGGATCAAAGACTTTGCTACATATGGCATTGAAGAATAAGCACAATCGAGTTATGGCAAGCCTGAATTTGTTAGGCAAAATGTCTTGTATGGCCATGACTAACAATTGTTGCATCAAGACGTGGCAATCATGAAACTTTAAGCTTACTAACTTAAGATCTTTCAACTGCACAAGGCTCTTAATATTTGAAAAGCATCCTTGTGGGAATTTGACACGATGCAAACATTGACAAAAACTCATATTCTCCTTTCTGGACAAAGTATAATAAGTTGGAGGCAAGTATATTTTTTTTTGCCATCAGACCTTGGATGTAATTGTGCTCGTATACCCATCTCAGCTAGATCTTAACGTGTATTCAAACCATCTTTCTCTTGCCTTGAATGTTAAGGAGCGTCCCAATGACACTATCACAAACATTTTTCTCTACATGCATAACATCAATACAATGTCTAACATCTAGATCGGACCAGTACAGAAGATCAAACAAAATCAACCTTTTCTTCCATATGCAAGTCTTACTTTTTTCCTTCTTTTGGGTCTTTCCAAAATTGTATTCAAGTGTTGAACCCGCTGAAAGACCTGGTGACCAGTTAATGGTATCAGTGCACTTTCATGCTCTTGACTTCCATTAAATGCTTTTTTCAATCACCGGTAAGGGTGATAAGATTTCATAAAATGTCGATGCCTAGTGTATACTATTTTTCTACCATGTTTCAGTTGTATGTAGCTTATGTCTTCTTCACAGATGGGGCATGCATGATGGCCCTTAACATTGTACCAACTCAAATTCTCATATGCTGGAAAGTCATTAATGGTACAAAAAAGCATTGCACGCAAATGAAAATTTTCATTTTGAAACCCATCAAACACTAAAACCCCCTTGTCCCACAACTTTGTCAAGTCTTCAATCAAGGAACTGAGATAAACATCAATGTCATTTCTTGACTGTCTTGGGTCCGATATCATTATAGACAACTATGAATGTATATATACAGGTTTTGATGATGCCAAAGTATTCACTTGATGAGCTCAAATTGATTCAAGATCAAACAAACAAGATCAAGAAATGATAAGGCCTTAGTCAATTTGTTAAAAGAATATTATATTGATTGCTATAAGTTTTTGGCCTCAAAGTTTATTTTAAAAATGTTTTTATCAAAATTTGATAAGTTCAAAATAAAATATTTTTGAATTGGTAATCGATTTCCAAGTTCTGTAATTGATTACCAGAGATAGAATGCACATGGCTTTTCAAAATTTTGAATTTTAAATTATGTAATCGATTACCAAGATTTTGTAATCGATTACCAGTGAAGAAATTTCAGAAAAACTTTGAAAATACATGACTCTTCAGAAATATAACTGTGTAATCGATTACCAAAATCCTGTAATCGATTACCAGTGGTGAAGTTTTAGAAAATATTTTTGAAAAGACACATCTCTTCAAGTTGTTTTGAACAGACACAACATATATGTCTTTACTTCAAAAAATACTTAGAGATTTTTTGAAAGAGAACTTAATTGTGAAAATTCTCTCATAACAACTATTGGTCAAACACTTGCAAATCTATTGAGAATTCTTCTAGGATCTTCAATTTGTATCATCTACTCTAAAGGAGAGAAATCTTTCTGTACATTTCAAAAACTCAGTTGTAATCAAGAGACTGTTCATCTCTTGACTTGTAAGGATCTTGAACACAAGGGTGAGGGGCCCCAAGGTGTGTTCAAAAGTTGTAAAGAATTTACGAAGGTAGTGGAAAATCTCAAGTGGGTTGCTTGAGGAATGGACGTAGGCATGGGAATTGGCCGAACCAGTATAAATCAAGTTTGCAATTCTCTCTTCCCTTATCTCATTTATTTTATTGCAACTGATTTTATCTTGCACATTTAAAAATCATTGATTAATGTAATTACTGCTTCGTCTTCTGCATTTTGAGTCTATCATATATCATTTAAAAGGGGTTTAAAATTTGTTAGAAAAATATGATTATATGAATGAAGGACTCCTTGAAGCAAAGTTGGTAGATTGATAGCGGTTGCTCCAAACACATGATAGGAGATGCATCAAAGTTTACTCATATTTCTCCCAAGAATAGTGGACATGTTGTAGAAGCAAGCTTCATAATGATGAATCAAGTAGTTTTGATGATGCCAAAAAGCTCAAAAGAATGGTTTCAAGATTGAGTCAACAAGTTCAAGATCAAGATTAATTACAAGATTCAAGATAAGAAATCAAGAAGAATCAAGATTCAAGAGAAGATGAATTCATGATTCAAGAGAAGAAATCAAGAAGCAACAAATCAAGACTTCACAAAGGAAGTATTGAAAAGGATTTTTCAAAAACCAAACATAGCACAATTTTGTTTTACAAAAAGAGTTTTCTCAAATTTTTCGAAGTTACCAGAGTATTTACTCTCTAGTAATCGATTACCAGTTTCCTGTAATCGATTACCAGTGATAAAGTTTGATTTCAAAAGCTTTTAACTGAATTTGCAACGTTCCAAATGATTTTTAAATGGTGTAATCGATTACAATATATTGGTAACCGATTACAGTGTATCTGAACGTTGAAATTCAAATTCAATTGTGAAGAGTCATATCTTTTCATAAAATGCATTGTGTAATCGATTACATGGTTATGGTAATTGATTACCAGTGACAAGTTTTGAATAAAAGGTCAAGAGATGTAACTCTTCCAATGGTTTTCTCAAGATTTTCTCAAGGTTATAACTCTTCCAATGGTTTTCTTGACCAGACATGAAGAGTCTATAAAAGCAAGACCTTGACTTGCATTCAAACATCCTTTTTGAACATCTTTTTGAACTTCTTCTTCTTCTTCTTCCTTTGCCAAAAAGCTTTCTAAGTTTTTCCGTTTTCCAAACATTGTTCTTCTGTAAGTGAAAATTTTGTAGAAAACAAAAGTGTGCTATATCTTTTCATTCTCTTCTCCCTTTTCCAAAAAGAATTCAACAAGGACTAATCGCTTGAATTCTTTTTGTGTCTCTCTTCTCCCTTTTCCAAAAGAACGAAGGACTAACCGCCTGAATTCTTTTGTGTCTCCCTTCTCCCTTTTCAAGAGAATTCAAAAGGACACAGTCTGAGAATTCTTTTGATTCTTCCCTTTCCCTTAAACAAAAGATTTCAAAGGACTAACCGCCTGAGATATCTTTTGTTTCCCCTTACAAAGATTCAAAGGACTAACCGCTTGAGAATTCTTTGTCTTAACACATTGGAGGGTACATCCTTTGTGGTACAAGTAGAGGGTACATCTACTTGGATTGTTGTAACTGAGAACAAGAGAGGGTACATCTCCTGTGGATCAGTTCAAGTGGAGGGTACATCCACTTGGTTGTTCAAAGAGAACAAGGGAGGTACATCCCTTGTGGATCTTTGATTGTAAAGGTTTTTACAAGGTTGAAAAGAAATCTCAAGGACCGCAGGTTGCTTGGGGACTGGATGTAGGCACAGGTTGTTGCCGAACCAGTATAAAATTCTTGTGTTTGTCTTCTTCTTCCCTACACTCTTTAATTTCTGCTGTGCACTTTTAATTATCGCTTTTACTTTTGGTTAAGTTTCTATTTCTGTTCTTTACTTTCTTAGCATTATAGTAAAAGCCTAATTGAATCTAGTAACATTAAGAAGGATATATTTTTAATTAGTAAAAGTTCATTAATAATTAATTCAACCCCCCCTTCTTAATTATTTCGAGGCCACTTGATCCAACACATGTGACCTATGGACACAACATGGGTAAAATTCTTGGAGTTGGAAAAATAGGTATGAATCCCACTACCTCCATAGAAAATGTTTTACTTGTTGATGGTCTTAAGCATAGTTTATTAAGTGTTAGTCAATTATGTGATAAAGGCTTTTTGGTGTCATTTGATTCTCATAATTGCTTTATTGAAAGTAAACATGACAAGAAAATAAAATATGTAGGACATAGAACTAATAATGTGTACATGATAAATCTAGATAAAACTACAAATCATGCTCAATGCTTTCTAAGCAAAGAGGATGAATCATGGTTGTGGAATAGGAGAATTGCTCACATAAATATGGAACACTTAAATAAATTAATTTCAAAAGATTTAGTAATTGGCTTGCCAAAACTCAAATTTGAAAAAGATAGATTGTGTGATGCATGTCAAAAGGGAAAACAAGTAAGGGTTTCTTTCAAATCAAAGAATTTTGTTTCAACCACCCAACCCTTACAACTTTTGCACATGGATCTCTTTGGTTCTTCTAGAACCATGAGCTTTGGTGGAAATTATTATGCTCTTGTCATAGTAGATGATTATTCTAGATTTACATGGACTTTATTTCTTGCTCACAAAAGAGATGCATTTCATGCTTTTAAGAAACTTGCCAAAATCATTCAAAATGAGAAAAACCTCAATATTGCATCCATTAGAAATAATCATGGAGGGGAATTTGAGAATAAAGACTTTGAATTATTTTGTGATGAAAATGGGATAGAACATAATTTTTCTATACCTAGAACCCCTCAACAAAATGGAGTAGTTGAGAGGAAAAATAGAACATTAGAAGAATTTGTTGCTATTAATTCATGCAAGCTTAGTGCTTGATTAATTGTCTCTGCGCTTAATTTACGTTCATGCTTAATGATCGTTTATGAGTAATTGGTGTATGTGTTGCTTAATCACATAACGAATGCCTTATGTTAAATTTCTCTTAATAATTTAATTTAGGGTTGGATTAAGTGGTTAAACTGATAAAGGATAAATTCTCGCAACCTAGGATAAGAGACTTGCTTGTGAATCAAGGGGAAGCAATGCATTTTAATTCTAATATTTTCTAGTTCAATTTTACTCGTTGTGTAATTTACAAAAGCAAACACCCCCCCCCCCCCCAATTTGTTGCCATTTCCTACTATCTGTTATGAACATTTGATTTATCATTGCTCATTGGGAAACGACCTAGGATCACTTCCTAGTTACTACATTTTAATGTTTATTTGATTCGGGTATGGTCTCGATCAATCATGGCATAGCAAAAAGCAAAATAGTGTTGCATTATCAACTGCAGAAGCGGAATATATTTCTGCTGGAAGTTGTTGTCCACAAATCCTTTGGATGAGATAACAACCTGCTTAGACTCCTAATCCATTTAATTGCCTATGATCTTTGTTCTCTTGCATATTTAATATCTTTAGGATATGTAATCAATTACCAACACTTGTAATCGATTACCATAGAACAAAACTGATGTAATCGATTACAAGAGCCTGTAATCAATTACCAGAGGCAATTAGGCAGTTATTCAACACGTTTGTAATCGATTACAGAAGGTTGTAATCAATTACAATTCATCCCTGACTATAAATTCTAATTTTCTCTCTCTCTAACTTCAGAAACTCAACTCCTCTCTCTCTCTAACGACGCCCCACCTTCTGCAATCTTCCAATCTTCATAACTTTCTCATTTCTTCACCAAATCGCATCAAACAAAGCGCAAAATTCATCCTTTTCAATTCTCTACAAAACCCACCAGTCGAAATCTTCAGAAAATTCATGAAATGGCAGAATCATCAAAGAAGCACAAGGGCTTATCTTCCTCTACCACCACTACAGGCCAACGCCGCCACGGTGCTTCCGGTGACTTTCCAGCACCACCCAATCCATCCCTTTCTTCACCATGCTCTCTCACTCTATTTTCTTTCGATGATCAACATCAGAGGTATTACTCCTCCTTTTCCAATCGTGCCATTCTTGATCCTAAATTCCTTGATTTTGATTTCTTTGAGGATGAAACCTTTGACTGTTATCAAGTTTTTCAAAACTCTGAGTTAGTGAATTTTATGACTCTGAAATTTCCTTATTATTCGGAATTAGTTCAATTCTTTTATAACAATTTAGAAATTTGTGAAGGAATCATATTCTCTGAAGTACACAAAATATCCATTGTTGTTGATCAATCATTGTTTTATTCTCTCACCAAATTGAGTAGTCAAGGTGTACCTTTTGAAGGAGCCTTAGTTGATGATTGGAAATCCATTTATTCCAGTCATGATGCTCGAAAAATTGTCTGTGATGAAAATGTTGATAAGACTGGTTGTTTACTTGTTGGTTCTTTTACCTTTGAATGTCGTATCATGCATTATATTCTATGTCAAGTGATGTTTCCTCGTTCCACAAACCTTGCTCAAGCTTCTGAGAAAGTTTTAATTCTATTATGGGCCCTGCAAACTGGTCGTCAAATTGACTGGGCCCATCTTGTTCACTATCGTATGCATAAGGCATTACGGAAAAATACACCTCTTTCTTATCCCCACCTAGTTACTCTGATTTTGCAGCACTTCAACATTCCTCTTGCTAATGAACCTTTTGTCAAGGTTCAACGTTCATTTGCCATTGGAGCCGCTGCAGTTGCATCCTTTGGGTATAGGAAAGATCTAGATGGTCAATGGGTTCATAAACAGGATCTATCGACTAATGCTCCCGATGAACGCACTCCATCTCCACCACCAAGGGATCCCTCCTCTTCATTACTGAATGATGTCCTTAGTGAGCTTTGAGATCTTTGTGCCTTTGTCGGAGAAAGGTTTGACTCCATGGATTCACACATCACATGACTTGAGGATGACATGAGCTTTATTTGTTGTTGCTTTGATCCTCCGGCTGATCCTTAGATTTCCATTAATTATCATAATCTTTAGAACTCTATGACTTGTTTCTCTTTAATTACGTTACTATGTTCCACAACATTTCAGACTTCTTGCCTTTGGTTATTTGTTTAGAACTTGGTACTTTTCACTTTATGTTACATTGCCTTTAAATTACTATTGTTCTATTTGAATGATTCTCTGCACAGTATGGTACTGCTATAGTATTTATGTATGTTTCTTTTTCTACTCATGTTTTGGTTTTGATGATGCCAAACGGGGAGAGATAGATAAGAGGTAAGGGGAAGTTAGATAAGATAGATAAGAGGTAAGGGGATTTTTGTTGGAATTATTTGGAAATATATTATGAACATATTTTTTTATATATCCAGTCTTTATCTTTTTTCAAATAAGCAATCACTGAAAAATTAAGGGGGAGTGAACGACACAAATGGATACTTTTTTTACTCCTTCCCTATAGATGGTTGTCATCATTAAAAAGGGGGAGAATGTGAATGTATATAATACAAGTTTTGATAATGCCAAAGTATTCACTTGATGAGCTCAGATTGATTCAAGGTCAAACAAACAAGATTAAGAAAAGATAAGGCCTTAGTCAATTTGTTAAAAGAATCTCATATTGATTGCTATAAGTTTTTGGCCTCAAAGTTTGTTTTAAAATTGTTTTTTATCAAAAGTTGATCAGTTCAAAATAAAATATATATGAACTGGTAATCGATTACCAGGTTCTATAATCAATACCAGAGACAGAATGCACATGGCTTTTCAAAATTATGAATTTGAATTTTAAACTGTGTAATCGATTACCAAGATTCTATAATCGATTACTAGCGAAGAGATTTCAGAAAAACTTTGAAAAGACACGACTCTTCAGAAATATAACCATGTAATCGATTACCAGTGATGAAGTTTTAGAAAAGACATATCTCTTCAAGTTGTTTTGAACAGACACAACAGGGTATATATATATATATATATATATATATATATATATATATATATATATATATATATATATATATATATATATATACATACATACATACATACATACATACACGCGCGCGCACATACACACACACACACACACACACACATATATATATATATGTCTTTACTTCAAAAATACTTAGAGATTTTCTGAAAGAGAACTTAATTGTCAAAATTCTCTCAAAACAACTATTGGTCAAACACTTGCAAATCTATTGAGAATTCTTCTAGGATCTTCAATTTGTATCATCTACTCTAAAGGAGAGAAATCTTTCTGTACATTTCAAAAACTCAATTGTAATAAAGAGATTATTCATCTCGTGACTTGTGAGGATCTTGAACACGAGGGTGAGGGATCCCAAGGTGGAGAAGGATGAAGGCCCAGAGGCAAAGGCACTACCAATAATCTTAATTGTTGTTGAAGGTCTAGACTAATTTAAAGACCCATTCCAAATATGTTTTTTTTTTCTCTTTCTATTTTTTTTGTCATTTTGGCCCAAACTAATTTGAAGGCCCATGCCTATCTCTATTTTTCATTGTCATTTTAATTAAATAAAATTGGTGCATTTTCTGCTGCACCTCAGATACACTATATGTATTGAACTCGTTTTCAATAGAAGCGACTTTTTGGCATTTTGCGAATATTTTGTGAGAGCTTCTCTCTGGGTTCCTTGTTGAACCAATCTCGTACTTATCAAGGTAATCATTGTGGCATCTACCTTGACTTATCTTCCCTATCTGGAAGTGGCGTCATCCAAACTTTTTGACTTGTATCAAGCAAACCACTCCTAGTATGGATCACATCATCTGGTATCAGAGCTTCGACTCTTAATACATGTTTTATCCTTTCCAATTTTTATTTTTTGTCTTTGTAATTGTCTCAGGTTCGTGTTTTGTTCTATTATTTGCGTTATTGTTTGTGTGTCTATTTGCATTCTTGTTTGTGTTATTGTTTGCGTCTTGTTTGTGTTCTTGTTTTGTTCTTGTTTTTCTGTTGCTTCGCTCTTGTTCTTGCTTCATTCTATTTCAAAATTTTGTTTCCATTTTGTTTAAATTCTGTTTCAATTCTGTTCCAATTTTGTTTCAAAATTTTGTTTCAAATTCTGTTTAGGGACAATTTTGCTTGCTAGATGAATTTGAGATTTAGGGTTTAGGAGGTCAAATTGCCTAATTGCCTATTGATGGAAGCTTGCTTGAGAAGCTTCTATGGAGGTTGGATCTTTAAGCTTCAATGAGGTCCTTCAATGGTGATTTTCCACCATGGAGATGCAACGAAAGATAAAGGAAAAGAGGTGAGAGGAGGCGTCATCCACTAGGGAATAAGCCATGGAAGGAGAAGCTTCACCCCCAAGAGAATGTCTTGGATAAGAAGCTTAGAGAGAAAACTTCAATGAAGGAAGAGAATGAGAGAGAGAGAGAGAGAGAGAGAGAGAAAGTGACATGGAAAATTGAAGGAAGAAAGGGAGAGAAGTTGAACTTTGAAGTGTGTCTCACAAGACTCTCATTCATCAAAATTACCACAAGTGTTACACATGCTTCTATTTATAGCCTAGGTAGCTTCCTTGAGAAGTTAGAGCTTAGCTACACACACCCCTCTAATAGTTAAGCTCAACTCTTTGAGAAGCTAGAGCTTAGCTAGACACCCCCTCTAATAGCTAAGCTCACCTCCTTAAGATGATAAGTTAGCTACACACAACCCTCTAATATCTAAGCTCACCCCATGCCAAAATACATGAAAATACAAAAAAGTCCCTACTACAAAGACTACTCAAAATGCCCTAAAATACAAGGCTAAAACCCTATACTACTAGAATGGCCAAAATACAAGGCTCAAAAGAATGAAAACCTATTATAATATTTACAAATAAAAGTGGGCTCATACTTAGCCCATGGGCCTAAAATCTATCCTAAGGCTTATAAGAACCCAAAGGTCTTCTCCTGCATCTCTGGTCCAATCTTCTTGAAGTCTTCTATCCAATGCCCTTGCGGGGTAGGATTGCATCACCTATTGAATGAATTGCCTAACTGCCTATTGAATTTGGACCGGTGGAATTGATTAATTGATGAATAGTCTATTATCCTAGACGAATTGTGAAAAGAAATCATTATAAAAAAAGTTATAGAAAGTTTGAAAAAAAAGTGGGTGTTTGATCTTTGAATGCAAATTTGAGCCAGTTAGAGGCATTTTTTAGGAAAAAATCATGGACCAAATCCCCTTTGGGAATTTTCCTAGGAATTCACTTGCTTAGTGATTCTCCTCTCAATTCTAAGCATTTTGATATATAATGGGCCTCAAATAGACAACCGTAGCAAAAGTTATGACCATTTGAAGTTTACAAGTCATCTTCGTTAATTTTGTTCTCTTCTTTGTAATTGAGTAGTTTCTTTGTTTCTTCTATCTGTTACTGAGTCTATTATAATTAAGTTGTCTTTCCTGTTATATTACCTTGTGCATCCAATTTGAGTCATCTAGGAACTTAAGAGGGAGTGAGTGGTAAAAGGCAAGAGTGAAAACGTCACACAAAAGCCTATATTGAGAGCATCAAACACGAGTGTGCTTCCATCAAAAAGAGAAACACGTAAGTAGAGTGTGGTGAGATCCTGAAACCTTTGTTTAAATTACTGCAAATGTTTCTATTCCTTAATTATGGCAGAAACTAGTGACGGTGGTGGTGAATATCATCAACTGGACGGATCTTAGCATTTGTTACTGGACGTGATGACTACACAGATGCAACGTTTGCTGAACCGTAACAATGAAGAGCTCTATGGACGAATTGAAGGATTGTATAATCAATTGAATCAGAATGCTAGAAGACATTATGGTGGAAACAGAGGGGGCAATGATGGACCCAGGCAAAATAGAATGGAGGGGCAGAACAAAATTGAGGGAGTAAAACTCAATGTACCTCCTTTCAAGGGCAGGAGTAATCCAGATGCCTACCTTGACTGGGAGATGAAGATTGAGCACGTATTCTCCTGCAATGATTATACTGAAGAGCAAAAGGTGAAGTTAGCAGCAGCTGAATTCTTAGACTATGCCCTTGTTTGGTGGAATAAAAATCAAAGAGAGATGATGAGAGAGGAAGGGCGGGAGATAGATACATGGATTGAGATGATAAGGGTTATGCGAAAGAGGTATGTTCCAACTAGCTATAGTAGAACCATGCGACAGAAAATCTAGAGGCTATCCCAGGGAAGTTTGACTGTGGAGGAGTACTACAAGGAGATGGAGATGGCACTAGTGAGGGCCAACATTGAAGAGAATGTTGAGGACACAATGGCTCATTTTCTGAGTGGCCAAAATCCTAACATTAGAGATGTTGTTGAATTATAGGAGTATGTGGAATTGGATGGCTTGCTGCATAAGGCCGTCCGGGTTGAACAACAGCTGAAGAGGAAAATTGCAGCAAGAAGGAACTCATCCAACACCTTCAACTAGAACTGGACTTACAAATCCAAGAAGGAGGGAGGCAACTCGTCCAGTCCATCAACATAGTCTCCATATGGAAAGTCAGTAGTGTCCAGCGCTGGAACCAAGCATAATTCTGCCATGAAACATAAAATGCTTCAAATGCTAAGGCAAAGGACATATTGCTTTTGAATGTCCAACCAAGAGGACCATGATCATGAAGACAAATGGAGAAATCACTAGGGAATCTGAAATCCGAGAAGAAGTGAAAGAAGAGCTTGAGGAGGAAGTCAGATGACTCTTGGAGAAGTCAGATGCAGCCACTGGACGACACCCAAAGAGAAAATATTTTCCACACCAGATGTACAATTAATGGTAAGCTTTGCTCTTTAATTGTTGATGAAGGAAGCTGTACCAATGTTGCAAGTTCCAGGTTAGTGTCCAAACTGAATTTGGATACTAAGCCCCATCCTAGGCCATACAGACTACAGTGGCTTAGTGAATTTGAAGAGGTAAAAGTGACTCATCAAGTTGAGGTGTGTGTCACCATTGGAAGATACAATGAGAAGGTGTTGTGTGATATGGTTCCAATGGAGGTGAGTCATATAATGTTAGGAAGACCATGGTAGTATGACATTGAAGCAGTGTATGATGGCTTCACCAACAAGATTTCTTTCTAGCACCATGACCAGAAGATTACTCTTAAACCTCTATCCCCTAGAGAAGTGTGTGATGACCAAATCAGAATGAGAGAAAAGAAAGAACAAGAGAAAGAAAAGAGTGCAACACCAAAGAAAAATAGGAAAAATAAGAGTGATACACGTGAGAGAAAGAGTGATACACGTGAGGGAAAGAGTGATACACATGAGAGAAAGAGTGATACGCATGAGAGAAAATTTAATTATTTAGCAAAGGCGAGTGAAGTGAGGAAAGTGTTACTTGCTCATGAGCCGCTCGATCTACTGTACCGCGAAGATAGTAAAGTTTTTGCTGATAATTCTAATGAGTTAACTATTTCTTCTTCTCCTAGTGATGAACTCTTATTGCAGGAATGATGCAATCCTCCATAGGAAGGGACCAGTCACCAGAGCCATGAGCAAGAGGCTCAGAGAGGATTGGGCCAGAGCTGCTGAAGAAGGCCCTAGGGTTCTCATGAACCTTAGGGTAGATTTCTGAGCCCATGGGCCAAGTTTGGGTCCAATTCTCTTTGTACATATTAGACTAGGATGTCATTATATTTGGTCCTTGTATTTAGGGCTCCATATTGTAGGTAGGGTACCCTAGAAATATAGGATTTTTTAGCCCTTGTATTTTAGGGCACCTAGACTAGTTTTTGTATTAGGGGTAGTTTTGTAATTTCACATACACTAAGTGAATATTTGATGTGTGTGGTTGGAAATAAATTTAATTGAATTGGTAGAAGCCCAATCCAATTAAATTTTAGAGGGGTAGGTGAGCATTTGCTTACTACACCCCATTGCCACATCATATAGTCACACTTTGTGCATGTCCTTCATGCTTTACATGCCTCATGACACCTAAGCACACTTAGTGGAGAATCTTGGAATTGATCTTGGATTAGTGGGCTGAACCATAACTAAAATTCACTAATCATAATTAGTGAAATTTTGGCTCCAAAGTTTGGCTCCACAAATTCAAGTGAAGTTTAAATTGAAATTCAAATTTCCCTCCAATTTTGTGTGACACTTAGGCTATAAATAGAGGTCATGTGTGTGCATTTTTGGAACTTTGATCATTTGAATATTAAACTTCAGATTTCAGAGCTCTTTTAGAGCACAAAATTTCGTGCTCCTCTCTTCCTCTCCCTTCATTCATCTCCTTCTTCCTCCAAGCTCTTATCCATGGCCTCATATGGTGGTGAGCTTCTTCTAGACTCATCTTCTCCTTGAAGTGGCGTCTCCTCTCTCTCTTCCTTCTCCATTCCACTGCCATTCATCTTCCAAGAAACAAAGGAATCCATTGATGAAGAAGATCCTAGACCTACAAGCTCCAATGGAGCTTACATCAGGGAATTTAAAGATGTCTTTCCCAAGGAGATTCCTCATGGACTGCCACCTTCAAGAGGCATAGAACATCAAATTGACCTCCTTCCAGGAGCTTCATTGCCTAATAGGCCAGCTTACAAAAGCAATCCCCAAGAGACTAAGGAGATTAAGAAGCAAGTGCAAGACCTCATGCAAAAGGAGTGGGTGCAAGAAAGCTTGAGTTTGTGTGACGTCCCGGTTATTCTAGTGCCGAAAAAAGACGAAACTTGGAGGATGTGCACAGACTCCAGAGCCATCAACAACATCACGGTAAAGTATATACATCCCATTCCTAGGCTAAATGATATGTTGGATGAATTACATGGAGCTTGTGTTTTCTCTAAAATTGATTTGAAAAGTGGGTACCATCAAATTAGGATTAGAGAGGGGGATGAATGGAAAACAGCTTTCAAGACTAAGTATGGGCTGTATAAATGGCTGGTTATGCCCTTTGGGTTGACCAATGCTCCTAACACTTTCATGAGATTAATCAACCATGTATTAAGGGAATTTCTAGGAAAATTTGTTGTGGTTTATTTTGATGATATCTTGATTTACAACAAATTCCATGATGAACATCTTGTGCATCTGAGGAGAGTTTTAGAGGCCCTTAGGTGTGAGAGCTTGTATGATAACATGGATAAATGTGTGTTCTGTATGGACCCTGTAGTTTTCCTTGGTTTTGTTGTTAGTTCACTGGGAGTACAGGTTGATCAAGAAAAGGTGAAAGCCATTCAAGAATGGCCAACCCCTAAAATTGTTGGAGAGGTAAGAAGCTTTCATGGTTTGGCAAGTTTCTACAGGAGATTTGTTAGGAATTTTAGTATTATGTCAGCACCTCTTACTGAGATTTCCAAGAAAAATGTAGGATTTAAATGGGGGAAAAACAAGAACATGCATTCACTGCACTTAAAGAAAAATTGATGCATGCATCAATTCTTGCATTACCTAATTTTGACAAATCATTTGAAATTGAGTGTGATGCGTTTGAGGTTGGGATAAGGGCTATTTTAATGCAAGAGGGACATCCCATTGCCTACTTTAGTGAAAAACTGAATGGGGTTGTCCTTAATTATTCCACATTTGACAAGGAGTTGTATGCGTTGGTAAGGGCATTACAAAATTGGCAGCATTACCTTCTACCCAAACAATTTGTCATACATAGTGACCATGAATCCATGAAGCATCTTAAGGGTCAAAGATGGGTGGAGTTTCTTGAACAATTCCAATATGTCATCAAGTACAAGAAAGGTAAGTCCAATGTAGTTGCTGATGCACTTTCAAGAAGGTATGCTTTATTCTCTACTCTTGAAAGTAAATTCATTGGGTTTGAGCACATTAAAGAATTGTATGACCATGATCCAGATTTTGCTTCTAAATATTCTGCATGTGTACAGATAATGACTATTTGTTAAAAAAAATGTTTATATGTGCCTAAAGGATCCATAAGAAGATTGTTTGTAAAAGAAGCCCATGCGGGAGGATTAATGGGGCATTTTGGGGTTCAAAAGACTTTAAACATGTTACAAGAGCATTTCTATTGGCCGCATATGAAACATGATGTGCATAAGTTTTGTGAACAGTGCATTGTTTGTAAGTACTTAAAGTCTAGGGTCATGCTTCATGGACTTTATTCTCCTTTGCTTGTTCCTGAATATCCTTGGACTGATTTATCTATGGATTTTGTTTTAGGTTTGCCTGGAACAAGGAATGATAAGGACTCTATTTTTGTTGTGGTTGACAGGTTCTAAAAAATGGCATATTTCATACCATGTAGCAAAAATGATGATGCGTGCCATGTTGCTGATTTATTTTTCAAGGAAGTGGTGTGTCTCCACGGACTACCAAGAAGCATCATTTTAGACCGACACACCAAGTTCCTTAGTCACTTTTGGAGAACATTGTGGGGGTAAGGTTGGAACAAAGTTTCTCTTTTCCACCACATGTCATCCTCAAACCGATGGTCAAACTGAGGTAGTAAATAGAACTTTGTCTTCTCTTCTTAGAGTTGTGATAAAAAGAATATAAAGAGTTTGGAAGAATGTCTGCCTCGTGTTGAATTTGCATACAATAGGGTTGTACATAGCACTACACAACACTCTTCATTTGAAGTAGTGTATGGTTTTAATCCCTTGACTTCTCTTGATTTGTTACCATTGCCTAACATTTCTAATTTTAAACATAAGGGTGCACAGGCTAAAGTTGAGTATGTGAAAAGATTGCATGAGCAAGTGGAGACTCAAATTGCAAAGAAGAATGAAAGCTATGCCAAGCAAGCCAACAAGAACATGAAGAAAGTGGTACTTGAACCAGGTGATTGGGTTTGGGTACACATAAGGAAGGAGAGGTTTCCTAAACAAAGGCAGTCCAAACTTCAACCTAGAGGAGACATACCTTTCCAAGTACTAGAAAGGATTAATAACAATGCTTACAAGATCGATATTCCAGGTGAGTATGGAGTAAGTTCTTCATTTAATGTTGTTGACTTGACTCCATTTGTTACAGGTGGTGATTGTGAAGATTTGAGGGCAAATGCTTTCCAAGAAGGAGGGAATGATGAGAATCCTAAAACTGCCCAAACACAGGGACCTATAACCAGGAGTAGGACCAAATAGTCAGTGGATACCCTTTAACAAATAGTATCAGACATACTACACAAGGCCCAAGTGAAGAAGGATGAAGGCCTAGAGGTAGAGGCACTACCAAGAATCTTAATTGTTGCTAAAGGCCCATTCCAAATATGTTTTTTTTCTTCTATTTCTATCTTTTTTTTTTGTCATTTTAGCCCAAACTAATTTGAAGGCCCATGCATATCTCTATTTTTCGTTGTCATTTTAATTAAATAAAACTGGTGCCTTTTTGCTGCACCTCAGATACACTATAAGTATTGAACTCGTTTTCAATAGAAGCGACTTTTTGGCATTTTGCGAATATTTTGTGAGAGCTTCTCTCTGGGTTCCTTGTTGAACCAATCTCAAACTTATCAAGGTAATCCTTGTGGCATCTACCCTAACTTATCTTCCCTCTCTGGAAGTGGCATCATCCTAACTATGTGACCTGTATCAAGCGATCCGCTCCTAGTAAGGATCACATCAATAATGCATGTGAATCTTTGAGAATGTATATGGTTATGTGAAAAATGGTACAAATGCTTGTCACGTGTGATGATAAATTGCTTTTAATTGTTTTTAATGCTTACACTGTTATATATGGTGAGATGTATCTCACTCTGTTTATGTTGTTTGTGTATAGGTTGATTGCCACCCCTAGGTAAGGATCATTAAAGTAGTCACATGATGTTGAAGAAGAGGGTTAGCCTCACATGCTTAGTTTATATTTGAGTTATGGGACTTTTTGTGCTCTAATAGTTGTGAAATAAGGGTTGGGTTATGTTTTTATAAGAGTTTCTTTATGGATTTTATATTAAAGTTTTCATTATAACTTGTATGGCCTTTGGAGTGCCAACCTTTATGATTTGTCTTTATTTATAAATTCATGGATGTCTAAGAGATTTATTATGTGAATTGTTTACTCGCAAAAGTTTTTGGAAAGCCGATAATTTTGCTTATGTGTTTTTCTTATTTTTTTTAATATTAATTAAATAAAGCTTTTGGAGTAAAGGGTGTCACACATATCTTGATGCACCAAATAACATAAAATAATACAATGAAGAATGGTTCAGAAACTCTCTCTTACTTTCATTGAACCGTGTTAACTAACCCCTATTATAGGAGTTGACAACTAACAAAATAACTGAAAAATGACTACAAACGAATAAAATAATTATGACACAGAATCATTGTTAATGAACCATCTAATAGACTAACTAAACACATTGGACGATACATTGTTAGACATGATTGGATGCTTCACTAAACATAAGACAAATTCCAACATAGAGAATTAGACTAGACGATACAAGTAGTGTCATCTAGTCACCTTTTTCAGTGTCATCCACTCTTCCTTCTTTCAACACATTTAACACCTTTTCTTTAGGAAAAAAATACCACTCATCTTGTACTTAAGCAAGTATAAATTAAAGGGTAATTAGATAGTTTTGTGTTAATTATGTAATTTTTTAATGCATTATTTTATTTTATTTTATTAACTCGTTTTCTCTCTCGCACATTGTTGCTTTGTTACCACGGTATCCTCAACAAACCTAACCCGACTCTCTTCGCTTCAAATTTCAAACCCAATGAAAAAATCTTGAAATCATGAAAAATTCCTCTAATGTACAATGCCTTGTTTCCATTTTATTTCTTGCAATTTCTGGTTCATCTATCATTCTTTCTCTTTCATTTTGCTAAACTATTTTAACTAAGGTTGTTCGTTCCCCTGATGTTCTCCCTGATGCAATCCTACCCCCCAAGGGTATTGGATAGAAGACTCCAAGAGGCCTGGGCTAGAGCTACTAAAGAAGGCCCTAGGGTTCTCATGAACCTTAGGGTATATTTTTGAGCCCATGGGTCAAGGTTGGATCCATTCTTCTTTGTAAATGTTAGAATTGGTTTTTCCTTCTTTTAGGCCTTGTATTTTGGCCATTCTAGTAGTATAGGGTTTTAGCCTTGTATTTCAGGGAATTTTGAGTAGTCTTTGTAATAGGAACTTTTTTTTATATATTTTCATGTATTTTGGCATGGGGGTGAGCTTAGCTATTATAGGGGGTGTGTGTAGCTAAGCTCTAGCTTCTTTAGGAATCTTCTCAAGGAAGCTTCTCAAGGAGGTGAGCTTAGTTATTAGAGGGGGGGTGTGTCGCTAAGCTCTAGCTTCTCAAGGAAGTTTTCTCAAAGAAGCTTCTCAAGGAAGTTTTCTCAAGAAAGCTTCTCAAGGAAGCTACCTAGTCTATAAATAGAAGCATGTGTAACACTTGTTGTAACTTTGATGAATGAGAGTCTTGTGAGACACAACTCAAAGTTCAACTTCTCTCCCTTTTTCTTCCTTCAATTTCGTGCTCCCCCCTCTCTCTTTCATTCCCTCTTTCTTTTCCTCCATTGAAGCATCCTCTCCAAGCTTCTTATCCAAGGCTCATCTTGGTGGTGAAGCTTTTTCTTCCATGGCTTATTCCTTAATGGATGGCGCCTCCTCTCACCTCTTTTCCTTTGTCTTCCGCTGCATCTCCATGGTGGAAAATTACCATTAAAGGACCCCATTGAAGCTCAAAGATCCAACCTCCATAGAAGCCCCACAAGCAAGCTTCCATCAAGTGGTAATCAGAGCACAAGAGCTTCAAGTAGGTGCTCCTTAAACCTCCATTAATTTTTTGCTTTACCTTCTCTTCCATTGTTGTTTCTTCATTTTTTCTCCATGTATCTCCTCACATGTCTTGTGCTAAATGTTTTTAACATGATTCTTTAGAGTTTCCACCGATTAAACTTGCTATAGAAGCTAGATTTGATTTTCTATGGTTCAAATTTCTTGTTCTTGTTCTTGAACCATGAATTATGTTGAGTTTAGGTTCCTTTGAGTTTTGTCTTGTTATTTTTTGTGGCTGAAACCTAAATCATAAAATTCTTACAAAAATATTAAAGTAGAAGAAAACCTCAAAAATCTAGAGTGACTTGTTCACCTATTGTAGTTTTGTCATAGAAGTTATGTCTAGTCATGAAACTTGTCACATAAGATTTCTTATGTCGTGATGAATTTTATTTTCTTGTTTCTTTGTCTAACTCATTTGTTCATGAGTGTATGAAATTATTTTAGCCTATTATTTGATTTGAGTCTAATCTTTCGTGTTAATTAGTCCTTAACATGTTCATGCAAAATTCTTAGAGAGTCTTTGATTGTGAACCTTTTCTTGAACTTTTAGGTTTCCTTATGATTGTGTCTATTGTGAATTTGAGTTTCGGTGATTGGATTGCTGGCTGAAATGTTGATCCTAAGTGAATATTGAACTCCTAAAACTGTGGTAAACAATACTACTAAGTTCAACATACATAGGAAGGTTGAAAGTAAGCCCAAGGCAATCAATATACCATGCTTAAAAAAAATCGCTGGTGCTGGCAGCTTGGACATACAAACTTGTAAAACTTACTGAGAATTGGTTACTTTGAATTTTGAGCTGAAAGTTTTACTGAATTTTCTAGACATCTGGAAAAAATTTAGAAAAAAAGAAACAGGTGATTTGGATAAAAGGAAAAAATACGAAAAATCACACAAGTTGGCAGGAAAATCAGTATACAGATAAAAAAAAGGTGAAAGGGAAGTGTGCTTGTTGTTTTGGCTCAAAATTTATTCTATAATTGGAAATTTCAATTGAAAATTAGTGTGAAGACAAGTGCCAAAGCTACAGGTTTGTTGAGTCTTTTTTTTAGTTTTTTTACTCTACTCTAGAGCCATTCTAAGTTTCTCTTTGAGTCCTAGCTTGCTTCTATGTCCTTTTCATTGCTTTAATTGTTGAATAATCCTTGAAAAATTGTCTTAAAACTCCATTGGTTTAGCTTTCATTTCATTTTTTTTTGTCTTTGGTTATTGCTTGTCTCTTTATTTCCTTGTTTGTGAGTTGCCATATAGGGAATTGGAAAGGAGGATTGGTGTCATCCCTTGAAGAATTTGAGTCAAGAAGCAAGGGGCCAACCACTTTAAGAGCTATTGGACTAAGAAGTACTCCAAATTGAGTGAATCACCAAAGAGAGAACAACCACCAAAATTGAGGACATTTTGTAATTTTTTAATTTGCAATTTACTTACCTTCATTGCTTTCAAGTTTTGTAACAAAAAGGCCTTTCATTGGGAGCCTCCAATAGGTTACCAAACTTCCATTTGTGTGTAATAATTTTAGGCAATTTTTCCTTAGGATAGTGAGTGTTTTGTTGGGAACCTTGAATGTGGTCATCCAAACACTCTTAGGATTCACCTAGTTTACTTTTCTTGCTTACTTTCATAGCTTATTTCCTTTACCTTCCATTGTCAAACTGCCTAGATAGCTTGCATTTTACCAATTAGTTTTTTCCCTTATCTTTCACACCTCTTTTAGTGTTTATTTTGGCTAGTTTCAACCATAGTTTCTTTTACCTTTTGTTTTCAAACCTCCAACAAGAAAGAACCACAACTTAGGAACCAACATGAGTCATCATTCATCTAGTGTTAATGGCAAGGGTACTAGTCATAAAGACCCTTTATCTAGAATCTTAGATGAGTTGAGTTCCCTCAAGTTATGGAAAGAAAAACAAGAGAGAAAAGAAAAAGGAAAAAAAAGTTGAAGAAATAAGTCAAGGTGAAAGAAAGAAAATAAGAGAGGAAGAAAGAAGAAAAATAATGAAAGAAATGAAAAGAGAAAAACATGCCTCCTATAGTAGTCATAGCTCTTGCAAGAGCCTAAGTGAAGAACTTCGTGACTATTACGAAGGAAGGCATAGGTCACATCTTAGACCTCACTCACATAGAAGAGAAAAGGAAAGAAAGCCTCAAGAGGCTAACATTAACCTCTCATACTTCCATGGGAAGGACAATGTAGAGGCTAACTTAGATTGAGAAATAAGGGTAGAGCAACAACTTAAAAAGAAGTCTACTTCAAAATCTTATGGCTCTCACTCTTATCCAAAGAAAGACCAAAGTCAAGGCCTCTTAGGGGTGACACCTTCTAAGCCCAAAGATGATAAGGGGAAGACAATAGAAAAGCAAGCCCCTAAGGCTAGTATGCAAGAGAAAACTAGCTCTATAAAGTGCTTTAAATGTCTTGGAAGAGGACACATTACTTCTCAATGCCCCACCACAAAAACCATGATTATGAGGGGCCAAGACATTTATAGTAGCCAAGATGAGGCTACTACTTCACCTTCCTCTAGTGAAAGTGAAGAAGCAAAAGGGGAAGAATCTAGTGAAGAAATCTACCCCCAAGAAGATGGACAACCATTAGTGGTTAAAGAGAAGTGTAAGGAGGTAAGTGTCTCCTTCAAGAGGTTAGCTAAGAAGGAAACTCATTTTACAATAAAGACAAACATTAAAGAAACTTTCCCTCTTAGACAACCTCCACATTTTCTCTTTTGTAAAAAAACACTTGTTAGCACTGCCACACCTCTTGGGCTTGAGGTTATTCCTCAAGTAAAGGAGTTGTTGGATGAGGGTTTGGTTCGTAAGAGCTTAAATTCTTGTGCTTTTTTGGTGCCCAAAATAGGTATTATTAGGCACCAAATCCATACAATAAGTGATATGATGAATGTGTTGAGTGTTGCAGCCCTCTTTTGTAAAATCAGTCATGCACCCAACGTCTTCATAATTGATGTACATAGGGACTCATTAGGTAGGTTTGTTCTTATTTTTGGTTTTAATACAAACTTAGGTGCTCATATGGGACACCTTAGGTTTGTCGTATTTTTTTGTAGGAATAATCAACATAAAAATACAGAAAAAGGTACGTTTTATTGCATTACTTTCCTTACTTTTTTAAATAGTGATCAAGGGGTTCCCACGGACCCTAAGAGAATAAAGGTCATTCCTGATTGGCCCCCTCCACCAAGTATAAGGGAAATCTGGGGCTTCCATGACTTAACAAACTTTTACAAAAGGTTTGTCCCATATTTTTCTATACTTGTAGCACCACTCGTTGAGTTGGTGAGGAACCATGTTCCCTCATGGGAAGATGTCCATGAAAAGGGTTTTCAGACCTTACCCTACTCTAACATACCCAACACCACTAATACATATGTTTTTTTTACAGGTGTCGAGGGAAGGAGCCTAGAGTATGAAGAACCTCGGGATTTGAGGTCAAATCCTTTCCAAGGTGGAGGGGATGATGCAATCCTACCCCCCAAAGGTATTGGATAGAAGACACCAAGAGGCTTGGGCTAGAGCTACTAAAGAAGTCCCTAGGGTTCTCATGAACCTTAGGGTAGATTTTTGAGCCCATGGGTCAAGGTTGGATCCATTCTTCTTTGTAAATGTTAGAATTGGTTTTTCCTTCTTTTGGGCCTTGTATTTTGGCCATTCTAGTAGTATAGGGTTTTAGCCTTGTATTTTAGGACATTTTGAGTAGTCTTTGTAATAGGGACTTTTTTTTATATATTTTCATGTATTTTGGCATGGGGGTGAGCTTAGCTATTATAGGGGGTGTGTGTAGCTAAGCTCTAGCTTCTTTAGGAATCTTCTCAAGGAAGCTTCTCAAGAAGGTGAGCTTAGTTATTAGAGGGGGGTGTGTCGCTAAGCTCTAGCTTCTCAAGGAAGTTTTCTCAAAGAAGCTTCTCAAGGAAGTTTTCTCAAGAAAGCTTCTCAAGGAAGCTACCTAGTCTATAAATAGAAGCATGTGTAATACTTGTTGTAACTTTGATGAATGAGAGTCTTGTGAGACACAACTCAAAGTTCAACTTCTCTCCCTTTTTCTTCCTTCAATTTCGTGCTCCCCCCTCTCTCTTTCTCTCCCTCTTTCTTTTCCTCCATTGAAGCATCCTCTCCAAGCTTCTTATCCAAGGCTCATCTTGGTGGTGAAGCTCCTTCTTCCATGGCTTATTCCTTAATGGATGGTGCCTCCTCTCACCTCTTTTCCTTTGTCTTCCGCTGCATCTCCATGGTGGAAAATCACCATTAAAGGACCCCATTGAAGCTCAAAGATCCAGCCTCCATAGAATCCCTCTTTGTAAACAACCAAAATTTCTCAATTGATTATTTTTCCTTGTTTGTTGATTGTTGCAATTCTCTTAGTGTAGTACTAGTTGAATGAAATAGTGTGTTAATCTCTCCTCTCCATTTCTCTAGTTTTTATTTTCGACTTGAATCCTTTACGAACCCTATTCTACAAGTTGTTGAACTATATTCCAAATTTCTACCTTTTGCAACTATGGAACATAAAATTATTAAAGGGATTTTAGAATTGTTAATGCATTTTGTGTCAATTTATGATTGCAATTTGAGTGTTTAACCATATAGCCTCCTACCGACGCAAGAAAGACGGACACAAATCCCCATTTTTTTTTCCTTTCTGCTAGAACTTAGATGGTGGACTAAGAGTGATGCAATTCTCCCTAGGAAGGGACCAGTCACTAGAGCCATGAGCAAGAGGCTCCAAGAGGATTGGGCTAGAGCTGCTAAAGAAGGCCCTAGGGTTCTCATGAACCTCAGGGTAGATTTCTAAGCCCATGGGCCAACGTTGGGTCCAATTATCTTTGTACATATTAGACTAGGATGTCATTATATTAGGTCCTTGTATTTAGGGCTCCATAATGTAGGTAGGTTACCCTAGAAATATAGGATTTTTCAACCCTTGTATTTTAGGGCACCTAGACTAGTTTTTGTATTAGGGGTAGTTTTGTAATTTCACATGCACTAAGTGAATATTTGATGTGTGTAGTTGGAAATAAATTTAATTGAATTGGTTGAAGCCCAATCCAATTAAATTTTAGAGGGGGAGGTGAGCATTTGCTTACTACACCCCATTGCCACATCATATAGTCACACTTTGTGCATGTCCTTCATGCTTTACATGCCTCATGACACCTAATCACACTTAGTGGAGAATCTTAGAATTGATCTTGGATTAGTGGGCTGAACCATAACTAAAATTCACTAATCATAATTAGTGAAATTTTGGCTCCAAAGTTTGGCTCCACAAATTCAATTTCAAGTTCAAGTGAAATTTGAATTGAAATTCAAATTTCCCTCCAATTTTGTGTGACACTTAGGCTATAAAATAGAGGTCATGTGTGTGCATTTTTTTCAACTTTGATTATTTGAATATTAAACTTCAGATTTCAGAGCTCATTTAGAGCACAAAATTTCGTGCACTTCTCTCCCTCTCCCTTCATTCATCTCCTTCTTCCTCCAAGCTCTTATCCATGACCTCCTATGGTGGTGAGCTTCTTCTAGACTCATCTTCTCCTTGAAGTGGCATCTCCTCTCTCTCTTCCTTCTCCATTCCGCTGCCATTCATCTTCCAAGAAGCAAAGGACTCCATTGATGAAGAAGATCCTAGGCCTACACGCTCCAATGGAGCGTACATCATGTGGTATCAAGAGCATCTTCATCTAGGTGATGTTCTTTTGCTTCCTCTATCTTTTTGTTCAGTGAATTCTCTTTAATTACTTGTTCTTCATCTTATTCTCCATGTAAATCCTCCATTGTCTTGTGGTTTGGTGCTGTTTAGAGTAGATTCAAAAAAAAATAAACCGATTAAATCTTAGATCTACATTTGTTCTTGCATTTCTATGGTTCAAATTTTGTAGATCTACTCTTGAATCTTGTTTTTGTGTTGATTTTAGGATCTATCAATTCCCATTCATAATATTCTTGTGCGGAACCTTTAGATCTAAATTTTCTTCGAAAAATATTGACTAGAAAAAAAGAAACACAAAAATCTAAGTGTAAATCACTTAATCCATGTTGTCTTAGAGTCATGTTTAGTCATAGTAATTGTCACATTATGCTCTAAGTTTGTGTTGAATTTTTATTTTGTTTATTGAATTCTAGATACATTTGTTCATGTATTCTTGTCATTCTTAGCCTATCTTTTGAATTTTGAGTCTAATTCATGCATGTTATTTAGTTCATAACATGTTCTAAATCAATTCCTAGAGGTAGTCTTGTTGTTGAACTCTTTTTTGTTTTCTAAGATTCCTCCATGATGCCTATGATGAAGTTGAGTTGTGGTGCTGAGTTGTGGCTGGATTTGTTAATCAAATAATTCTTAAGCTCTCTTCTAGACATCTGGACCAAAATTAAAAAAAAAAGAACCAAGCGATTTGGATTAAAGTTAAAAATAATAAAAATCACACAATTGGCAGAAAAATCAGTGTCCGAAAAAAAAAGAAAGTGAAAGGGCAGTGTGCTTGTTGTTTTGGCTCAAAATTTGTTCTATAATTGGTGCCTATTTTATACCAATCCTAGTTTTGAAATTTCAATTGAAAATTATTGTGAAAATAAGTGCCAAAACTAGAGGTTTCTTGAGTATTTTTTTTTAGTTTTTCTACTCTACTCTGGAGCCATTCTAGGTTTCTCTTTGAGTTCTAGCTTGATTTTGTGTGCTTTTCATTGCTTTAATTGTTGAATAATCCTTGAAAAGTTTTCTTGTTAAAACTCTATTGGTTTAGCTTTCATTTCATTTTTTTTGTCTTTGGTTATTGCTTGTCTCTTTGTTTCCTTGCTTGTGAGTTGCCATATAGGGAATTGGAAAGGAGGATTGGTGCCATATCTTGAAAATTTGAGTCAAGAAGCAAGGGGTCAACCACCTTAAGAGCTATTGGACTAAGAAGCACTCCAAATTGAGTGAAAAACTAAAGAGAGAATAGCCACCACAATTGAGGACTTTTTTCTTTGTGGAAAGGAAAACAAGAGAGAAAAGAAAAAGGTAAAAAAAGAGTGGAAGAAATAAGTCAAGATGAAAGAGAGAAAATAAGAGAGGAAGAAAAAAGAAAAATAATGAAAGAAATGAAAAGAGAAAAACATGCCTCCTATAGTAGTCATGACTCTTACAAGAGTTTAAGTGAAGAACTTAGCGACTATTATAGAGGGCACCATAGTTCACATACTAAACATCACTCCCAAAGAAGAGAAAAGGAAAGAAGGCCTCAAGAGGTTAACATTAGCCTCCCATATTTCCATGGAAAAGATAATGTTGAGGCCTACTTAGATTGAGAAATGAAGGTTGAACAACAATTTGTTTGTCATCATATTAGCAAAGAGAGAAAAGTTCCATTGGCTACCCTTAGCTTCCAAGGGTATGCCCTCTATTGGTGGACTTCCCATGTTAGGGAATGAAGGATTCATGGGGATCCTCCAGTAGAGTATTGGAATGATCTTAAGAGTGCCCTTAGGAAGAGGCACATTCCCTCCTACTATGAAAGGGAGCTTATGGACAAGCTCCAAAGGCTTATACAAGGGAGTATGAGTGTTGAAGAATATAGACAACAAATGGAACTACTCCTTTTAAGAGCTAGAGTTAGGGAGGAGGAAAAAACAAGCATAGTTAGGTTCTTTAGTGGGCTTAATATGGAAGTGAGGGACAAGGTTGAACTCCTTCCATATAGGGACCTAGATGAGCTAGTCCAACTTTGTATAAGAATGGAGTAACAACTTAAAAGAAAGTCTTCTTCAAAATCTTATGACTCTCACTCTTATCCAAGGAAGGACCAATCCCATGGAATTATAGGGGCTACACCTTCAAAACCCAAGGAAGATAAGGGTAAGACCATAGAGAAATACACCCCTAAGACTAGTTCCCTAGAAAGGACTAGCAACATTAAATGCTTCAAATGTCTTGGGAGAGGTCACATTGCCTCTCAATGCCCCACAAAGAAAACCATGATCATGAGGGGTCAAGACATTTATAGTAGTCAAGAGGAGACTACTTCTTGCCCTTCCTCTAGTGGAAGTGAAGATGAAGTAAGGGATGAAGAGTCTAGTGAGGAAGTCTACCCCCATGAAGAAGGTGACCTCTTAATGGTTAGAAGACTCCTTGGAGGTCAATCTTGTGATCTATCTCAATCCCAAAGAAGGAACATCTTTCATACAAGATGTAAAATTTTAGATAAAACTTGTTCTCTCATTGTGGATAGTGGATCTTGTTGTAATTGTTGTAGCACAAGATTAGTTTCCAAGTTGAACCTCACTATCATTCCCCACCCAAAACCTTGTAAACTTCAATGGCTCAATGAGCAAGGGGAAATGATAGTTAACCAACAAGTGAAGGTACCTTTCTCCATTGGGACATATAAGGATGAAGTTAATTGTGATATAGTTCCCATGGAGGCAGGACATATTCTTTTAGGAAGGTCGTGGCAATTTGATAGGAAGATCATTTACAATGGCCTAGCTAATGAGATTACCCTCACCCATCTTGGCACTAAATTTGTGTTGCATCCTCAAACACCTTCACAGGTGGCCAAAGATCAAATAACTATGAAAGATAAGAGGGATAAGGAAGAAAAAATAGAAAAACAAAAGAAAAATAAGGATAGTAAGGCCTTGTCTTCAAAGGCCAAGGGGAAGGAAAAAGAGGAAAAGGATTCCTCCAAGAAGATTGTTAAGAAGGAAAATCATTTTGCAACAAAAGGTGATATTAAAAGAGCACTCCTTCTTAAACAATCTTTCTACCTTCTCCTATCAAGGGAAACATCCCTTAGCACTGCCACAATTCCTATATTTGAGAACTTATCCCCAAAGGTCCAAGAACTCTTACATGAATTTGGTGATATATTTCCCAAAGAGATACCTCCTGGGCTACCTCCTTTAAGGGGAATAGAAATCCAAATAGATCTAGTCCCAAGAGCAAGCCTTCCTAATAGGCCAGCCTATAGGACTAACCCTCAGGAGACTAAGGAGATAGAGTCTCAGGTTAAAGAATTGTTGGAGAAGGGTTGGGTCCAAGAGAGCCTAAGCCCATGTGTTGTGTCAGTGTTGTTGGTGCCCAAAAAGGATGGTACGTGGAGAATGTGTACAGATTGCAGGGCCATCAACAACATCACTGTAAAGTATAGGTACCCCATTCCTAGACTTGATGATTTGCTTGATGAGTTGCATGGTGCCAACATCTTTTCAATAATTGATCTTAAAAGTGGTTATCACCAAATCAAGATTAAAAAGGGTGATGAGCGGAAAACTGCTTTCAAGACCAAGTTTGGTTTGTATGAATGGCTAGTGATGCCTTTTGGGCTCACTAATGCACCAAGCACCTTTATGAGGCTTATGCATCATGTCTTAAGGGATTTCATAGGTAGATTTGTAGTTGTTTATTTTGATGATATTTTAGTGTACAGTAGGAGCCTAGATGATCACTTAGGACATCTCAGGAAAGTTCTTTCAGTCCTTAGGAAAAACACCCTCTATGCAAATATAGAGAAGTGTACCTTTTGTGTAGATAATACAGTTTTCTTAGGTTTTGTAGTTTGTAGAAATGGGGTCCAAGTGGACCCTAAGAAAATCAAGGCCATTCAAGAATGGCCCACCCCAAAAAGTGTGGGAGATATTAGCAGCTTCCATGGGTTAGCAAGCTTCTATAAAAGGTTCGTTCCTAATTTCTCTACAATTGCATCACCTCTCAATGAGCTGGTGAAGAAGAATGTGGCATTTACCTGGGGTGAAAAACAAGAGCAAGCCTTTGCTTTGCTCCAAGAAAAGCTTACTAAGGCACCTGTTCTAGCTCTTCCTGATTTTTCTAAAACTTTTGATAATATTAGGGACTTGTATGCTTTAGATGAACATTTCTCTCCCATTTACGAAAGTTGTGGGAAAAAGGCCCAAAATGGATTCTATTTGGCTGAGGGGTATTTGTTCAAAGAGGGAAAGCTTTGCATACCCCAAGGATCCATTAGGAAATTACTTGTTAAAGATAGCCATGAGGGTGGGCTCATGGGCCACTTTGGGATAGACAAGACGCTCGTCTTACTCAAAGAAAAGTTTTATTGGCCCCATATGAAGAAAAATGTCCTTAAGCATTGCACTAGGTGTGTAGCTTGTTTACAAGCCAAGTCTAGGGTGACGCCTCATGGGCTATACACACCCTTACCCATCCCCTCTGCACCTTGGGTAGACATTAGTATGGACTTTGTCCTTGGGCTTCCTAGAACCCAAAGAGGTGTAGACTCTATCTTTGTGGTGGTGGATAGGTTTAGCAAGATGGCACACTTTATACCATGCCACAAGGTGGATGATGCTTCCCACATCTCAAAACTCTTTTTTAGGGAAGTTGTGAGACTCCATGGTTTGCCTAGGACCATTGTGTTAGATAGATATGCTAAGTTCCTTAGCCACTTCTGGAAAACCTTATGGGCTAAGCTAGGAACTAAACTTCTTTTCTCTACCACTTGTCATCCACAAACTGATGGGCAAACAGAGGTAGTGAATAAGTCTTTATCCATCCTTATAAGGGCTCTTCTGAAAGGCAACCCTAAGTCTTGGGATGAGTATCTTCCTCATGTAGAATTTGCCTACAACAGGGGGGTTCATAGAACCACCAAGCAGTCCCCTTTTGAGGTTGTCTATGGGTTCAATCCCCTAACACCGTTAGACCTCATTCCTCTCCCACTTGACACTTCTTTTATACATAAAGAAGGGGAATCTAGGTCAGAGTTTGTAAAGAAGTTGCATGAGAGGGTTAAGAACCAAATAGAGAACCAAACAAAGGTGTATTCAACTAAAGGCAATAGATGAAGAAAAGATCTAGTTCTTAATGAGGGTGACTGGGTTTGACTCCATCTTAGGAAGGATAGATTCCCTACTAAAAGGAAATCCAAGCTAAGCCCTAGAGGGGATGGACCTTTTCAGGTTTTGGAGAGGATCAATAGCAATGCCTATAGGTTGGACCTCCCGTAAGAGTATGGAGTCAGCACCACTTTTAACATTTCTGATTTAATTCCTTTTGCAGGTGGAGCTGATATTGAGGAGGAGGAACTAACAGATTTGAGGTCAAATCCTCTTCAAGGGGAAGGGGATGATGCAATCCTCCCTAGGAAGGGACCAGTCACTGGAGCCATGAGCAAGAGGCTCCAAGAGAATTTGGCTAGAGCTGCTGAAGAAGCCCTAGGGTTCTCATGAACCTCAGGGTAGATTTCTGAGCCCATGGGCCAACATTGGGTCCAATTCTCTTTGTACATATTAGACTTGGATGTCATTATATTTGGTCCTTGTATTTAGGGCTCCATAATGTAGGTAGGTTACCCTAGAAATATAGGATTTTTCAACCCTTGTATTTTAGGGCACCTAGACTAGTTTTTGTATTAGGGGTAGTTTTGTAATTTCACACGCACTAAATTAATATTTGATGTGTGTAGTTAGAAATAAATTTAATTGAATTGGTTAAAGCCCAATCCAACTAAATTTTAGAGGGGGAGGTGAGCATTTGCTTACTACACCCTATTGTCACATCATATAATCACACTTTGTACATGTCCTTCATGCTTTACATGTCTCATGACACCTAAGCACACTTAGTGGAGAATCTTGGAATTGATCTTGGATTAGTGGGCTGATCCATAACTGAAATTCACTAATCATAATTTGTGAAATTTTGGCTCCAAAGTTTGGCTCCACAAATTCAATTTCAAATTCAAGTGAAATTTGAATTGAAATTCAAATTTCCCTCCAATTTTGTGTGACACTTAGGCTATAAATAGAGGTCATGTGTGTGCATTTTTTTCAACTTTGATCATTTGAATATTAAACTTCCTATTTTGGATCTCATTTAGAGCACAAAATTTCGTGCTCTTCTTTCCCTCTCCCTTCATTCATCTCGTTCTTCCTCCAAGCTCTTATCCATGGCCTCCTATGGTGGTGAGCTTCTTCTAGACTCATCTTCTCCTTGAAGTGGCATCTCCTCTCTCTCTCTTCCTTCTCCATTCAACTTCCATTCATCTTCCAAGAAGCAAAGGAATCCATTGATGAAGAAGATCCTAGGCCTACAAGCTCCAATGGATCTTACATCAAAGAGAAATAGGGAAGGGGCAGAAAAAAATTACATCCATAACCTTTAATTTAATTATTTAAAATAAAAAATAATGGTTTTTGGTCCAAAGCAAAAAGGTCCATGCTGCTAGTCTACATTTTCTATTTTTTAAGTAGGAGTATGTTAGAAGCCCCATGTGTGTGTGTGTGTGTGTGTGTGTGTGTGTGTGTGTGTGTGTGTGTGTGTGTGTGTGTGTGTGTGTGTGTGTGTGTGTGTGTGTGTGTGTGTGGTGTGTGTGTGTGTGTGTGTGTGTGTGGTGTGTGTGTGTGTGTGTGTGTGTGTGTGTGTGTGTGTGTGGTGTGTGTGTGTGTGTGTGTGTGTGTGGTGTGTGTGTGTGTGTGTGTGGTGTGTGTGTGTGTGTGTGTGTGTGTGTGTGTGTGTGTGTGTGTGTGTGTGTGTGTGTGTGTGTGTGTGTGTGTGAAGGTTTGTTATGAACTCCCCTTGAGTTTAACAACCTTTATTTATGTTACAGATAATATATCAAAGATAAAACTTGCAAACATATATATAAAAGCAGATAATAATACAACACATATATGATCACCAAACACCTTGTATTATGAAGAGTGTAGTCCTTTACATTAAAAAAGGCAAGGGTTCAAAGAAAGAAAAGATGATAGACCATCATTGTCACTCTTAACTAGGTGGTGGTTGTGATGGTGGTGGTTTAGGAGTGGGAACAGATGTTGGTTCAGATGGAGGAGCAAGAAGCATCTGGTGGTGGCAATTGGATGACAGCTCTATGCATCTTCATTTAAGCCTGTTGAAGGTTTTGAAGAAGCATATGAGACAAGTTCATGAACTAAGAAGAGATAGCCGGCTGCATGATAACTTGTATTGGTCATTCTCAATACATTGTTGCTCAGCATATGCTCTAAGCTCTATCTGCGTCTCTTCTCTCTGCTTCATTATTGCTTGATTCACTAACTCTTGTGTTTCTTCCCATTGCTTCAACATTGCTTGAGTCGCAATGGCTTGGACTCTATCTTTTGGTAGAGTATTAACATTGGTGGCAACATAACTAATAGGAGCAATGTCCTTTAAACTCTATATGAATCTCTTAAGACATTTAATTTTGACATTAAAGCCCTAACATCCTCTTTCCTTCTTTGATCCCTTTTTAGCCCATGGTTGCACCACACTTCTACATCATTCTCTCCCTTGTTGAAAAGATTCATCCTTGAATCTACAATCGTGCATGTGGAGGAAAAATAAAAATACCAGTACAATGCAAATAATCTTTTGAAGAATGGGGACTTAGAATGGTACGACATGGCATTGACAATGTACTCAGATCATCCGATACAAGCTCCTCATTAACAGTTGTGTCAACCTCATCATCAGTGTAAAAAATAGGTTCAATACACTGCACGAGTTCTTCATCAACATTCATTCCAACCTCATCATTTGTATCGTGAATAGGTTCAATGTTGTCATCAAAACAAGGCATATTAACCTTGAAACTCCCTTCCCAATGATGATCTAATTGAGGGGGGACGTTAGAAGGATAGTCGTGATGCAATCCTACCCTGCAAGGGCATTGGATAGAAGACTCCAAGAAGATTGGGCCAGAGATGCAAGAGAAGGCCTTAGGGTTCTTATGAGCCTTAGGGTAGATTTCGGACCCATGGGCTAAGTATGAGCCCGCTTATCTTTGTACATATTAGATTAAGGTTTCATTATTTTTGGGCCTTGTATATAGAGCTCCATAATATAGGAAAGGTACCCTAGAAATATAGGATTTTTCAGTCCTTGTATTTTAGGGCACCTAGACTAGTTTTTGTATTAGGGGTACTTTTGTAATTTCACATGCATTAAGTGAATATTTGATGCGTGTGGTTGGAAATAAATTTAATTGAATTGGGAGAAGCCCAATCCAATTAAATTTTAGAGGGGGAGGTGAGCATTTGCTTGCTACACCCCATTGCCACATCATATAGTCACACTTTGTGCATGTCCTTCATGCTTTACATGCCTCATGACACCTAAGCACACTTAGTGGATAATCTTGGACTTGATCTTGGATTAGTGGGCTGAACCATAGCTAAAATTCACTAATCATAATTAGTGAAATTTTGGCTCCAAAATTTGGCTCCATAAATTTACATCATGTGGTATCAAGAGCATCTTCATCTAGGTGATGTTCTTTTGCTTCCTCTATCTTTTTATTCAGTGAATTCTCTTTAATTCCTTGTTCTTTATCTTATTCTCCATGTATATCCTCCATTGTCTTGTGGTTTGGTGTTGTTTAGAGTAGATTCAAAAATATAAACCGATTAAATCTTAGATCTACACTTGTTCTTCCTCCAAGCTGTAATCCATGGCCTCCTATGGTGGTGAGCTTCTTCTAGACTCATCTTCTCCTTGAAGTGGTGTCTCCTCTCTCTCTTCCTTCTCCATTCCGCTGTCATTCATCTTCCAAGAAGCAAAGGAATCCATTGATGAAGAAAATCCTAGGCCTACAAGCTCCAATGGAGCCTACATCATGTTCCCTCCCCCTTGAAAAGGATTTGACCTCAAATCCCAAGATTTTTGAAACTCTGGGATTTTTTCCTCAACACCTGTAAAAAGAACAAAAACATATGTATTAGTGGTGTTTGGTATGTTGAAGTAAGGTAAGGTTTGAAAACCCATTTCCTGGGCATCTTCCCATGAAGTAACATGGTTCCTCACCAACTCAATGAGTGGTGCTACAAGTATAGAAAAATATGGGACAAACCTTTTGTAAAAGTTTGTTAAGTCATGGAAGTCCCAAATTTTCCTTATACTTGGTGGAGTGGGCCACTCAGGAATGACCTTTATTCTCTTAGGGTTAATGGGAACCCCTTGATCACTATTTAAAAAATTAACAAAATTAATGCAATAAAACATACCTTTTTCTGTATTTTCATGTTGATTATTCCTACCAAAAAGTATGACAAACCTAAGGTGTCCCATATAAGTACCTAAGTTTGTATTGAAACTAAAAATAAGAACAAACCTACCTAATGAGTCCCTATGTAGACAAATCATAAAGATGTTGGGTGCATGAGTGATTTTACAAAAAAGGGTTGCACCACTCAAAACATTCATACCACCTATTTTAGGGATTTGATGTCTAATAATACCTATTTTGGGCACCAACAAAGCACAAGGATTTAAGCTCTTGTGAACCAAACCCTCATCCAACAACTCCTTTACTTGAGGAATAAACTCAAGCCTAAGAGGTGTGGCAATGCTAACAAGTGTCTTTTCACAAAGGAGAAAATGTGGAGGTTGTCTAAGAGGGGAAATAACTTTAATATTTGTCTTTATTTCAAAATGTCTTTCCTTCTTAGCTAACCTCTTGGAGGAGACACTTGCCTCCTTACACTCCTCCTTAACCATTAAAGGTTGTCCTTCTTCTTGTGGGTAGATCTCTTCACTAGCTTCTTCCCCTTTTGCTTCTTCACTTTCACTAGAGGAAGGAAAGGTAGTAGCCTCATCTTGGCTACTATAAATGTCTTGGACCCTCATAATCATGGTTTTCTTGGTGGGGCATTGAGAAGTAATGTGTCCTCTTCCGAGACATTTAAAGCACTTTATAAATCTAGTCTTCTCTTGCATACTAGCCTTAAGGGGTTACCTTTCTATTGTCTTCCCCTTATCATCTTTGGGCTTAGAAGGTGTCACCCCTAAGATGCCTTGACCTTGGTCTTTCTTTGGATAAGAGTGAGAGCCATAAGATTTTGAAGTAGACTTCCTTTTAAGTTGTTGCTCTACCCTTATTTTCTAATCTAAGTTAGCCTCTACATTGTCCTTCCCATGGAAGTATGAGAGGTTAATGTTAGCCTCCTGAGGCTTTCTTTCCTTTTCTCTCATATGGGAGTGAGGTCTAAGATGTGACCTATGTCTTCCTTCATAATAGTCACGAAGTTCTTCACTTAGGCTCTTGCAAGAGTTATGACTACTATAGGAGGCATGTTTTTCTTTTCTTAATTCTTTTAGTATTTTCCTTCTTTCTTCTTCCCTTATTTGTTCCCTCTCATCTTGATTTATTTTTACCCTCTCTTTTCCTTTTTCTTTTCTTTCTAGTTTTTCTTTTCATAACTTGAGGGAACTCAACTCATCTAAGATTCTAGATAGAAGGTCCTTATGACTAGTACCCTTGCAATTAACACTAGATGAATGATGACTGATGTTGGTTCCTAAGTTGTGGTTCTTTCTTGTTGGGGGGTTTGTTAAAAAAGGTTAAAGCTAAGGTTCCAAAAGAACTCAAGATAAGCGTGATAAGAAAGTACTATGCAATAACAAGATAAACTAGGTGTGGCTAGTAAAGAAAATAAACTATGAAACTAAGTAAGAAATTAAAGTGCTAGAAATGTAAACTAGGCAGATCCTAAGAGTGTTTGGATGACCTCATTTAAGGTTCCCAACAAAACACTCACTATCCTAAGGAAAAATTGCCTAAAATTATTACACACAAATGGAAGTAGGGTGACCTATTGGAGGCTCCCAACTTACTTCCAATGAAAGGCCTTTTTGTTACAAAATTTGAAAGCAATGAAGATAAGTAAATTCTTAATTAAAAAATTACTAAAAGGTCCTCAATTTTTGGTGATTGTTCTCTCTTTGGTGATTCACTCAATTTGGAGTGCTTCTTAGTCCAATAGCTCTTAAGGTGGTTTTCCCCTTGCTTCTTGACTCAAATTCTTCAAGGGATGGCACCAATCCTCCTTTCCAATTCCCTATAAGACAACTCACAAACAAGGAAACAAAGAGACAAGCAATAACCAAAGACCAAAAAAATGAAATGAAAGCTAAACCAATAGAGTTTTAACAAGACAAATTTTTAAGTATTATTCAACAATTAAAGCAATGAAAAGCACATAAAAGCAAGCTAGGACTCAAAGAGAAACTTAGAATGGCTCTAAAGTAGAGTAAAAAAAACTAAAAAAAAAAGACTCAAGAAACCTCTAGTTTTGGAACTTGTATTCACAATATTTTTCAATTAAAATTTCAGAACTAGGATTGGTATAAAAGAGGCACCAATTATAGAACAAATTTTTAGCCAAAACAACAAGCACACTTCCCTTTCACTTTTTTTTCCTGGACACTAATTTTTCTGTCAACTTGTGTGATTTTTATTATTTTTTCCTTTAATCCAAATAGCTTGGTTCTTTTTTCATAATTTTTTTCCAGATGTCTAGAAAATTAAGTAAAAATTTCAGCTCAAAACACATAGTGACCAATTCCCAGTAATTTATACCAGTTCGTATGTTCAAGCTGACAACACCAGCGATTTCAACCTAGAAATCAAGAGTAGTGTTTATGTTGCTTAAGGCTTGGATAGTTATAATTTATGTTTGCTTATTCTCAATTATCTTGAATAACACAATTCAAAAGAGCTTAATACTTCTTTTGATTCATAAATCCAGCCACAACTCAGCACCACAACTCAACTTCATCATAGGCATCATGTAGGCTAAGAATGACAAGAATACATGAACAAATGTATCTAGAATTCAACCTAAGTTCTTATGTTCAAGCTGCAAGCACCAGCGATTTCAACCTAGAAATCAAGAGTAGTGTTTATGTTGCTTAAGGCTTGGATAGTTACAATTTGTGTTTTCTTATGCTTAATTATCTTGAATAACAAAATTCAAGAGAGCTTAAGACTTATTTGATTCACAAATCCAGCCACAACTCAGCACCACAACTCAACTTCATCATAGGCATCATGTAGGAAACTTAGAAAAAAAAAAAAGAGTTCAACAATAAGACTACTTCTAGGAATTGATTTAGAACATGTTATGAACTAAATAACATGCATGAATTAGACTCAAAAGATAGGCTAAGAATGACAAGAATACATGAACAAATGTATCTAGAATTCAATCAACAAAAATAAAAATTCAACACAAACTTAGAACATAATGTGACAATTACTATGACTAAACATGACTCTAAGACAACATGGATTAAGTGATTTACACTTAGATTTTTGTGTTTTTTTTCTAATCAATATTTTGGAAGAAAATTTAGATCTAAGTTTCAGCACAAGAATATTATGAATGAAAAATGAAAGAACCTAAAATCAACACAAAAACATGATTCAAGAGTAGATCTACAAAATTTGAACCAAAGAAATGCAAGAACAAGTGTAGATCTAAGATTTAATCGGTTTATTTTTTTTGAATCTACTCTAAACAGCTCCAAACCACAAGACAATGGAGGATATACATGGAGAATAAGATGAAGAACAAGGAATTAAAGAGAATTCACTGAACAAAAAGATAGAGGAAGCAAAAGAACATCACCTAGATGAAGATGCTCTTGATACCACATGATGTAAATTTGTGGAGCCAAATTTCACATGCATTAAGTGAATATTTGATGTGTGTGTTGAGAAATAAATTTAATTGAATTGGAAGAAGCCCAATCCAATTAAATTTTAGAGGGAGAGGTGAGCATTTTCTTGCTACACCCCATTGCCACATCATATAGTCACACTTTGTGCATGTCCTTCATGTTTTACATGCCTCATGACACCTAAGCACACTTAGTGGAGAATCTTGGACTTGATCTTGGATTAGTGGGCTGAACCACATCTGAAATTCACTAATCATAATTAGTGAAATTTTGGCTCCAAAATTTGGCTCCACAAATTCAATTTCAAATTCAAGTGAAATTTGAATAGAAATTCAAATTTCCCTCCAATTTTGTGTGACACTTAGGCTATAAATAAAAGCTATGTGTGTGTATTTTTCCAACTTTGATCATTTGAAAATTAAACTTCAGATTTCAGAGCTCTCTTAGAGCACAAAATTTCGTGCTCTTCTCTCCCTCTCCCTTCATTCATCTCATTCTTCCTCCAAGCTCTTATCCATGGCCTCTTATGGTGGTGAGCTTCTTCTAGACTCATCTTCTCCTTGAAGTGGTGTCTCCTCTCTCTCTTCCTTCTTCATTCCGCTGCCATTCATATTCCAAGAAGCAAAGGAATCCATTGATGAAGAAGATCCTAGGCCTACAAGCTCCAATGGAGCTTACATAATGTAGTATCAAGAGCATCTTAATCTAGGTGATGTTCTTTTGCTTCCTCTATCTTTTTGTTCGGTGAATTCTCTTTAATCCCTTGTTCTTCATCTTATTCTCCATGTATATCCTCCATTTTCTTGTGGTTTGGTGCTGTTTAGAGCATATTCAAAAAAAAAAACAATTAAATCTTAGATCTACATTTGTTCTTGCATTTCTATGGTTTAAATTTTGTAGATATACTCTTGAATCATGTTTATGTGTTGATTTTGTGTTCTATCATTTTTAATTCATAATATTTTGGTGCTAAACCCTAGATCTAAATTTTCTTCCAAACTATTGATTAGAAAAAAAAACACAAAAATCTAAGTGTAAATCACTTAATCCATGTTGTTCTAGATACATTTGGCTCAAAATTTGTTCTATAATTGGTGCTATTTTATACCAATCCAAGTTCTAAAACTTCAATTGAAAATTATTGTGAAAACAAGTGCCAAAACTAGAGGTTTCTTGAGTCTTTTTTCTTTTTTTCTTTAGTTTTTCTACTCTACTCTAGAGCCATTCTAGGTTTCTGTTTGAGTCCTAGCTTGCTTTTGTGTGCTTTTCATTGCTTTAATTGTTTAATAATCCTTGAAAAATTGTCTTGTTAAAACTCTATTGGTTTAGCTCTCATTTCATTTTTTTTGTCTTTGGTTATTGCTTGTCTCTTTGTTTCCTTGCTTGTGAGTTGCCATATAGGGAATTGGAAAGGAGGATTAGTGTCATACCTTGAAGAATTTGAGTCAAAAAGCAAGGGGCCAACCACCTTAAGAGCTATTGGACTAAGAAGCACTCCAAATTGAGTGAAACACCAAAGAGAGAATAGCCACCACAATTGAGAACTTTTTTATTTTGTAATTTTGTAATTGGCAATCTGCTTTGTTTTCAAATTTTATAACAAAAAGGTCTTTCATTGGAAGTAAGTTGGGAGCCTCCAATAGGTCACCCTACTTCCATTTGTGTGTAATAATTTTAGGCAATTTTCCCTTAGGATAGTGAGTGTTTTGTTGGGAACCTTAAATGAGGTCATCCAAACACTTTTAGGATTCGCCTAGTTTGCATTTCTTGCACTTTAATTTCTTGCTTACTTTCACAACTTATTTCCTTTACCCTTCATTGTCAAACCGCCTAGATAGCTTGCCTTTAACCAATTGGTTTTTACCTTATCTTTCACACCTCTTTTAGAGTTTATTTTGGCTAGTTTCAACCATAGTTTCTTTCACCTTTTGTTTTCAAACCCCCTACAAGAAAGAACCATAACTTAGGAACCAACATGAGTCTTCATTCTTCATCTAGTGTTAATGGTGAGGGTTCTACTCCTAAGGACCCCTTGTATAAGATATTAGATGAGTTGAGATCCCTTAAGTTATGGAAAGAAAAACAAGAGAGAAAAGAAAAAGGTAAAAAAAAAGTGGAAGAAATAAGTGATCGAGGCCGTACCCGAATCAAATAAACATGAAAATGCAGTAACTAGTGTCGCAACGTGCCCTTTCGCGGGCGAGCGAGGGCAAGGCTCACGGGTGCACTTTCCAAAGGAGGAAAGATGCGCGGAGTCGCCACCAACGTTTATTTGTGGAAAACGTCGGGAAAACCGAAGGAAACCGGTCAAAATGAAAATTCTAAGTTCGGGAGTTGTATTTACGCTTGAGGAAGGTATTAGCACCTCTCACGTTTGTCTCAAAGGACAACAACCTATTTTTTAGAATTGTGGAAATTGTGTTACCTTAACTTTTATTTCTTTTTATTTTTTGAGGTCGACAAAAGCGGGGCTTTTGCTCCTACGTACCCTCCATCAAAGAGGAAATCAGACCTACGTAGTTCTTTCTTATGCGTGAATCAAGTGATTCTTTTTACTTGAAAGGTGATCATTTTAAGGCGTTGGACCTTAAAAATGATCCATTTTACTTGGTAAGAAACTGAAATGATAAACTTTCAAAATCCTATTTTTGTGGACGAGCTTGACTAGGCGAGTTGATTTTAGCCTTAATTTCACTTTAGTTATTGGTCAATTCAATTAAGAATGAGAAATCCCAAAGAGAAAACGTCCGATTGATTTTTCGCTTTATTTTACTAAAAGGGTATTTTTTGATTATTATATTATTATTTTACCTTTTTTTTATTTCCAACTTGGTTACGGCACGACCGAACGGTCGGAATTCATTTTAACCGAAATTAACGGATGATACAATCCAAATGATCGGTGGAAATTTATTTTATTTTTAGATTAGGCGAGAAATGATTTAAATAAATGGCTTAAGCACGTCAAAAGGGGGTATAAAAAGTAGATGAAAACGAGAATAAAAATACATGAAACAAAATGTGGACCACCACGGGTACATAGATTGAATTGAAAAGCTCGGTTTGAGGTACTTACCCGTTGAAGACTGAAGAAAACGAAGAACGAAGGATGAATCTTGAAGAACAGTCGAGAATCTTCGCGTAATTACTAACGGAAACGTTACGGAAGCGCCTCGGCTTGAATTTTCTTCACGGAAACAATTTTCCTCAGTAATTTTGAGAGAGGGAGAAGTGCCAAAAAGGCTGAACCTTTTTCTTCTTCACTCCTCCCCCTATTTATAGCAAAATAGGGGAGGAGCTTGCCACCCAGCTCGCCCAGGCGAGCAAGGTTGCTTCCTCCAGAAGCAACAGCCTTCTGGAGGAAGGATCTGGAAGGCCCAAGTGGGCCAGATTGCTATTCGTACCCCCTTTTTTACTAAATGCACCCCCCTTCTACTTTTTTGGTAATTCTTTTTCCGTAACGTTACGAAACTTCACGAATTTCGTAACGATACGTATTTTCCTTCTGCAAGGTTACGAATCCTTATGGATTATGTATTTACTCTTTTTTAGCTTTCGAAGAAGTTACGGAAACTCACGGATTACGCAAAAACACCTCTTTTCGATTTCCGCCACATTACGGAATTTCACGGATCGTGTAAGCCTGCTTCCCTTTGATTTCTGACACGTCTCGGGACTTCATTTTTTGTGCAACAAAGGACGCCAAGTATCTCAAAGCGGCTAACCAAAGGTTGCATGTCATCAAATAATAATCCCCGGACGAAATTAGGGTATGACAATTAGGAAGTGATCCTAGGTCGTTTCCCAACGAGCAGTGACAAACCAAATGTTCATAATATACTTGCAGTAACAGTAACGATTGGGGGGGGGTTTGGTTGTTTGGTAATTAAAGAGCAGAACAAGTAAACTAGAATACGAAACTACTAATATTAAAAACGGGTTGTTTCCTCTGATTAAGAAGTCATTCTCTTATCCTGGGTTATGGAGAATTCGTCCCTAACAGTCAACCACTTAATCCAACCCTATTTCAATTTACAAAGTGAAAATCAACTTAGGGTTTTCAATACGTGATTAGGCACCACATACACCAATTAGTCCTTCGTCCATTAAGCATGAACGCAAGTTAGGCTCAGAGGCAATTAATCGAACACAAAGCGTGCATTGATTAATATTCACGAAATTGGGATAACTGGTGAAGGGAAAACTGCCAGGAAACCACATTACTAGCGAAACCTCAAAGAGAGTTGGGCTTCGTCCTCAAAAGGAAACAACACCAGAAAATCTAGCCTTCCATGGATTCAAACAGAAAACGCAAATGAAACATGAAACAGAAACGTAAATGAACAGAACGTAAATGAACAGAAATGTAAATGAAACAGAAACGTAAATGAGAGTAGAAGAAGAAGCAAGAGCGAAACTGTAATTAGAAGCAGAAAACGTAAAATTGCATTAAGTGAACAGTAGCATCAAAGCAGAAAACGTAAAACCCTAAAACAAAAGCTCTGAATAATGAATAGCCTCACAGAATGCCTTGCACGAATCCCAAGGCTGCTATTTAAAAAGAGTCACTCAAAGTCACTAGGCCCTATTACAATACTCTAGCCCAAAACGAAATAAACACTGAACAACATAAAATAAAATTGCGAAATTTCCTAATTAGAAATTAACTAAGGTAAGCTCTACTTTATTTGCCCTCTTCAAGTCCATAACCAAAATCCGGATTAAGCCCAATGTTTCATTAATTCCTGAAATTAGATTAAAAACATCAAATTAGCTAAATGAGCCCAAATAATAAAACTGCCTGATTAATTGACAATTAAGACCAATCAGTAATTAAAATTGTGCAAAAAGGGTTTAGAAAATAGAAGAAAATGATGGCACATCAATAAGTCAAGATGAAAGAGAGAAAATAAGAGAGGAAGAAAGAAGAAAAATAATGAAAGAAATGAAAAGAGAAAAACATGCCTCCTATAGTAGTCATGACTCTTGCAAGAGTTTAAGTGAAGAACTTAGCGACTATTATAGAGGGCGCCATAGTTCACATACTAAACATCACTCCCAAAGAAGAGAAAAGGAAAGAAGGCCTCAAGAGGTTAACATTAGCCTCCCATATTTCCATGGAAAAGATAATGTTGAGACCTACTTAGATTGGGAAATGAAGGTTGAACAACTCTTTGCTTGCCATCATATTAGCAAAGAGAGAAAAGTTCCATTGGCTACCCTTAGCTTTCAAGTGTATGCCCTCTATTGGTGGACTTCCCTTGTTAGGGAACGAAGGATTCAAGGGGATCCTCCAGTAGAGTATTGGAATGATCTTAAGAGTGCCCTTAGGAAGAGGCACATTCCCTCCTACTATGAAAGGGAGCTTATGGACAAGCTCCAAAGGCTTAGACAAGGGAGTATGAGTGTTGAAGAATATAGACAACAAATGGAACTACTCCTTTTAAGAGCCGGACTTAGGGAGGAGGAAAGAACAAGCATAGCTAGGTTCCTTAGTGGGCTTAATATGGAAGTGAGGGACAAGGTTGAACTCCTTCCATATAGGGACCTAGATGAGCTAGTCCAACTTTGTATAAGAGTGGAGCAACAACTTAAAAGAAAGTCTTCTTCAAAATCATATGGCTCTCACTCTTATCCATGGAACCTCTAGATTTGAGGTCAAATCCTTTTCAAGGGGGAGGGAATGATACAATCCTACCCCCCAAGGGCATTGGATAGAAGACTCCAAGAAGATTGGGCCAAAGATGTAAGAGAAGGCCCTGGGATTCTCATGAGCCTTAGGGTAGATTTCGGGCCCATGGACTAAGTATGAGCCCACTTATCTTTGTACATATTAGATTAAGGTTTCATTAATTTTGGGCCTTGTATTTAGGGCTCCATAATGTAGGTAGGGTACCCTAGAAATGTAGGATTTTCCAGCCCTTGTATTTTAGGGCACCTATACTAGTTTTTGTATTAGGGGTAGTTTTGTAATTTCACATGCATTAAGTGAATATTTGATGTTTGTGTTGAGAAATAAATTTAATTGAATTGGGAGAAGCCCAATCCAATTAAATTTTAGAGGGAGAGGTGAGCATTTGCTTGCTACACCCCATTACCACTTCATATAGTAACACTTTGTACATGTCCTTCATGCTTTACATGCCTCATGACACCTAAGCACACTTAGTGGAGAATCTTGGACTTGATCTTGGATTAGTGGGTTGAACCATATCTGAAATTCACTAATCATAATTAGTGAAATTTTGGCTCCAAAATTTGGCTCCACAAATTCAAGTGAAATTTGAATAGAAATTCAAATTTCCCTCCAATTTTGTGTGACACTTAGGCTATAAATAGAGGCTATGTGTGTATTTTTCCAACTTTGATCATTTGAAAATTAAACTTCAGATTTCAGAGCTCTCTTAGAGCACAAAATTTCGTGTTCTTCTCTCCCTCTCCCTTCATTCATCTCCTTCTTCCTCCATGCTCTTATCCATGGCCTCCTATGGTGGTGAGCTTCTTCTAGACTCATCTTCTCCTTGAGGTGGCGTCTCCTCTCTCTCTTCCTTCTCCATTCCGCTGCCATTCATCTTCTAAGAAGCAAAGGAATCCATTGATGAAGAAGATCCTAGGCCTACAGGCTCCAATGGAGCTTACATCATGAATTTTAGCTATGGTTCAGCCCATTAATCCAAGATCAAGTCCATGATTCTCCACTAAGTGTGTTTAGGTGTCATGAGGCATGCAAAGCATAAAGGACATGCACAAAATGTGACTATATGATGTGACAATGGGGTGTAGTAAGCAAATGCTCACCTCCCCCTCTAAAATTTAATTGGATTGGGCTTCTCCCAATTCAATTTAATTTATTTCCAACCACACACATCAAATATTCACTTAATGCATGTGAAATTACAAAACTACCCCTAATACAAAAACTAGTCTAGGTGCCCTAAAATACAAGGGCTAAAAAATCCTACATTTCTAAGGTACCTTACCTATATTATGGAGCCCTAAATACAAGGCCCATAAATAATGAAAACTTAATCTAATATGTACAAAGATAAGCGGGCTCATACTTAGCTCATGGACCCGAAATCTACCCTAAGGCTCATGAGAACCCTAAGGCCTTCTCTTGCATCTCTGGCCCAATCTTCTTGGAGTCTTCTATCTAATGCCGTTGCGGGGTAGGATTGCATTAAGTCGTCAATGTCAGAATCGTCATCAACATCAAAGACTAGATGATCGTTGTCCAAGACTAGACGAACATGGTGTTGTGGTTGCGATTGAAAAGCAGCCAACTGTTGTGTCAAGTGGGCCACCTGCAATTGCAACCATATGATTTCATTCCATTAAACATGTTCTCCAGATTTGAATGAGTAGCATGTCTCCTTGTCAACATGATGAAGGGTCGTACTGATTATTGATGCAGCATACATGATGGACTAAGTTAAGGTTTCAACAACTTGTTTATTCCTAAGAATATTGTGGATAACTTGTTGATTTGTAAGAATGTCGAGAGGTTGAGATAAAGGTTCAACAACTTGTTGATTCAAGAGAATGCTGAGAGTTGAAAATTGAGAAAAACCTCAAATTTTCATTCAATAATAATATTTACCTACATTGGTCTTTGATACGAATATATAAGAAAAGAAAAGATAAATCCTAATATCACTAATTAATATATTCCTAAGTTAATGTTATAAATATGATATATATATATATATATATATGTATATATATATATATATATGATAACTTTATTAAAATGGAAAAAATAATATAATATATGAATATTCCTAATTTTTCTACTAAATCTTAATTTATTTCAAAAGGACACCTTCTTTAAGTAATTTCTTCATTTTGAACTATATATGAATCTCTTAGGACGTTCAATTTCAATACTAGAGTCCTAATATCCTCTTTCACATTTTGATTGCTTTTTAGCCCCATGATTACATCACATTTCTACATCAAATAATAATAATAATAATAATAATAATAATAATAATAATAATAATAATAATAATAAATGGTGGTTCATTGTTGAGGTCATTTATTTAAATATTTCGTCAATTGAGTGACCCACGTTAATTCTCATTCCCAAATCCCAGTGAAAAATCATTGTTAAAATTAACTTTGTCGTAACGTCGGTAACATGGCAATGCCACAGCCAGGAGCCTCACCTGTTGATGGCTCGTTGTTGCAGTTACAATACAATCATATTTCGAATGAAGTCTAGGGAGGTGGAGGGAATCATTCGTCCAAGGTGCAGTACTGTGTGGGCTTTTACGAACCTTCATACTATTGACAATCATGTGAGAAAAAAAATAAATGAAGCTGGCTTCTTTTATATTATAACTATGGGACAAATTGGCATTAACCAACGTTTAGTAAGTTCTTTGATTGAAACGTGGAGACTCGAAATGCACACATTTCATTTTCCACACAGAGAAGCAACCATAACTTTAGAAGATGTCACACTACAGTTGAGCTTGAAGATTGATGGCCTCCCAGTAACTAGTATCATTACCAGTGACGTTCGTGTAGCTTGTCATGCGTTACTAGGGGACACTCCACCAAATAAATATATTAAGGGAAAATCAATTTATCTTAGTTGGTTAAGACAAAAATTCAAGCAACTTCCTGTTGACACTAATGATAATGTTGTTACACAACATGCTAAAGGTCATATCCTGATGATGATAGGTGGATGTCTCTTGCTGGATACATCAGGAGCAAGAGTTTACTTTATGTATCTCCTCTTGCTATGTAATCTGACTGAGGCAAGTCATTATAGTTGGGGTGGAGCAGTATTGGCAACCCTATTTTGATATCTTAATCAAACGGTAAAACCTTCACAAACTAAAATAGGTGAATGTTTGTTGTTACTATAATCATGAGAGTGGGACTGCATTACATGCATTGCCCCACAAATAAATCAGCTTATTGATCAAGAAATACACAAGGACTTGGATTTCCTCCCGCACAAAAGTGGTGTCGACCCTATCAGCAAATAAACATTCCCATTAATTCAGTGCGACTGATACGCGTCATTTTTTATAGACTGCATATGAACGAGGTGTTACTTTTTTTTTCAATTTCTTGTTTCTTATTTGTGGTAATGGGTTATTATCTAATGTCATCTTCTTTATGTTTTGCAGTTCTTGTGGCGACCCTATGACATACCCCATATAAGGGCATTAATTAACCATGTAGAAGTTTCAATGATTGCCCTATCAAAAGTCTCGGCTGATATGTTTTGCATTTGTTGAATGGAATCCAGTTGACAAAGTCATGAGACAGTTTGGAACGAAACAACTTATTCCACCGGATCCCCCAAACCTTGATGAATTACACGACATGGATCTGAGAGGGCGAACATATATCTTTTGGCCTTACCAGCATCGTCATTGGATAAACAAATGGAATCATTGGAATCATTTCATTGTGTAAGGTGAAATGATCAATGTTATTTTGCATGAGAATTTGGATTACGTGCAATGGTTTGTACATCGAATTATATGATATTTATCGCGTGAGGGGACAGTTCCTACACAGGTTATAAGTTAGTTTCGGTTGTATTAATTTTATTTTCACTCTATATTGTGAAAAGGGATTTGAAAAAAAAAATATTTTTGCTCCTTATTGAGTTTGATATACTATATTTGTTAATAACTCGTCACCATTGGTAAAATGGTTAGGCCATACAATGCTACCCATACAATTATTACGGATTTGCGATTATGAATCCGTAAACGAAGCCCATAAAAAATACCAACTGGTATTAGGCCTACACAAGTCATATCGGGCTTACATATTACGGATTCCGAAAGTGTAACCCCACACAGATTCCCAATCCATATGAGGCTCAATGGATTCTTAATTGGTAATCCCACACAGATTCCCAATCCATATAGGGTTGCAAAATTATATATCCAAATATCACTATTGTTTCCTTAAATTATTTACGTTTACTTTGTAATTGTAAACCATTAAATATATTCATTACAATAAACATCCCCTGTCAAATAGGACCAAATAAAAGTATTTTCATGAGCATATTTGATGTGCCATCATTTTCTTCTATTTTCTAAACCCTTTTTGCACCATTTTAATTATTGATTGGTCTTAATTGTCAATTAATTAGGCAGTTTTATTATTTGGGCTCATTTAGCTAATTTGATGTTTTTAATCTAATTTCAGGAATTAATGCAACATTGGGCTTAATCCGGATTTTGGTTGTGGACTTGAAGAGGGCAAATAAAGCAGCGCTTACCTTAGTTAATTTCTAATTAGGAAATTTCGCAATTTTATTTTATGTTGTTCAGTGTTTATTTCGTTTTGGGCCAGAGTATTGTAATAGGGCCCAGTGACTTTGAGTGACTCTTTTTAAATAGCTGCCTTGGGATTCGTGCAGGGCATTCTATTCTGCTATGCTATTTTCATTATTCAGAGCTTTGGTTTTAGGTTTTCACGTTTTTCTGTGCCCTTGTTACAGTTTTCGTTCTTAATGCAAATTTCCGTTTTCTGCTTCTAATTACGAGTTCATTCTTGCTTCTTCTTCTACTTTCATTCACGTTTCTGTTCATTTACGTTTCTATTCATTTACGTTTCTGTTCATTTACGTTCTTGTTCATTTACGTTTCTGCTTCATGTTTCATTTGCGTTTTCTGTTTGAATCCATGGAAGGCTAGATTTTCTGGTGTTGTTTCCTTTTGAGGACGAAGCCCAACTCTCTTTGAGGTTTCGTTTGTAATGTGGTTTCCTGACAGTTTTCCCTTCACCAGTTATCCCAATTTCGTGAATATTAATCAGTGCACGCTTCGTGTTTGATTAATTGCCTCTGAGCCTAACTTGCGTTCATGCTTAATGGACAAAGGGCTAACTGGTGTATGTGGTGCCTAATCACGTATTGAAAACCCTAAGTTGATTTTCGCTTAGTAAATTGAAATAGGGTTGGATTAAGTGGTTGACTGTTAGGGACGGATTCTCCATAACCCAGGATAAGAGAGTGGCTTCTGAATCAGAGGAAACAACCCGTTTTTAATATTAGTAGTTTCGTATTCCATTTTATTTGTTCTGCTCTTTAATTACCAAACAACCAAACCCCCCCCCCCCCATCGTTACTGTTACTGCAAGTATATTATGAACATTTGGCTTGTCACTGCTCATTGGGAAACGACCTAGGATCACTTCCTAGTTACTGCATTTTCATGTTTATTTGATTCGGGTACGGCCTCGATCAAATTTGGCGCCGTTGCCGGGGAGCAGTGTCCAAAGGTTCATAATAGCTAGCTAGTGTTGTGTGTTTAATCCTTTCGTGTTTTATGTTTAATTGTTAGTATTATGTTAGTATGTGTGTTAGTGTTGATTAGTGTCCTGGTATTTTGTTTAATGTGTGTTCTGTTTCAGTTTTACCATTAAGCGTTTCCCCTGTTTCAGTCTTGGGTGTTTTGCTGTGAAGATTGTGCTTGAAAACAGAGTAGTAGTAGAAATCAGCTTGCAGAAAAACAGAGTAGTAGTAGAAATCAATTAGAGACGGATTTTAGCGACCACCCATGCTGAATTAATTGGGATTTTTTGTTATAGTAGCTAGGGTTGTTATTTTTGGCTGAATTTTTTTGTGGTAACTTCTTTTAATCCATATTTTGTGGGAAAAATAGCTAGAGCCTTTAGTTTGGTCAGATTTGAAAGTTCCAAAAAAGTAGCAAATTTTGTGTTTGTCAAAACTTCAAACAGCCATAACTTTTGCTCCGGTTATCAGAATCGCAATTATTATATATGCATTTGGGGTAGAAAAAAATTTCCTACGCCGTGGCAGCCCACCATAGGCCGGCTGAGGTCTCCATCGTCCAAAAAAAGTGATTCTGTCAAAAGTTTTTTATTTTTCAAGTTTTATTCACTTATTTTTCTTAACCTACCAATTTTAGCTTTCATAGTTAGACTTTGAATTTTTGTCTGAAATTTTTTGTGCTATCTTCTCATCATTTTATAAGGTTGCTCACAAAATTTCAAGTCATTTGGATATCATTTGAGGGTAGCTGTAGTTCAAACCTACACCTTTATTTACATGACAAGGCAACTAGTTGTGTGCATGCTGAATGTAGTGTATGACTAGAGGCAATCCATCTGACTTACAACCCTTTGATCCTGAGATAGATAGGACATTTCATAGATTAGTTAGGCATCATTTTATACCTTTTGATCATTCTGAGCATTCCATAACTGGTGAATCTGTGCATTCTGTTATTGGTGATTTTGAACATCCTGATCTTGAGCATTATAATTTTGAGCATTCTGATTCTGAGCATTCTGATTTTGCACATTCTGAGAACATGGCACAACCTCCACCTCGTGAGAGGACTCTAAGGGAACTGGCTGCACCTGATTTCACCTACGAAAGCTTGTGCATCCAATACCCTGATGAGGATGTCCCATATGTTCTTAAGACTGGACTGATTCATTTGCTTCCAAAGTTTCATGGCCTTGCAGGTGAAGACCCGCACAAACATTTGAAAGAATTTCACATTGTCTGCTCCACCATGAAACCCCCAGATGTCCAAGAGGATCACATATTTCTGAAGGCTTTTCCTCATTCATTAGAGGGAGTGGCAAAGGACTGGCTGTATTACCTTGCTCCAAGGTCCATCACGAGCTGGGATGACCTTAAGAGAGTATTCTTAGAAAAAATTTTCCCTGCTTCCAGGACCACAGCCATCAGGAAGGATATCTCAGGTATTAGACAACTCAGTGGAGAGAGCCTGTATGAGTACTGGGAGAGATTTAAGAAACTATGTGCCAGTTGCCCCCACCATCAGATTTCAGAACAGCTTCTTCTCCAATATTTTTATGAAGGACTCAGTAATATGGAGAGAAGTATGATAGATGCTGCCAGTGGTGGAGCCCTTGGAGACATGACTCCTGCTGAAGCCAGAAATTTAATTGAGAAGATGGCCTCCAACTCCCAGCAGTTTAGCGCCAGAAATGATGCCATAGTCATTAGAGGAGTGCATGAGGTAGCTACAAACCCATCTGCATCATCTGAAACTAAGAAGCTTGAAGGCAAACTGGATGCGTTGGTCAACTTGGTAACCCAGCTGGCCTTGAATCAGAAATATGTACCTGTCGCAAGGGTTTGTGGTTTGTGCTCCTCTGCTGACCACCATACAGACCTTTGCCCTTCCATGCAGCAACCTGGAGCAATTGAGCAGCCTGAAGCTTATGCTGCAAATATTTACAATAGACCTCCTCAACCTCAGCAGCAAAATCAACCACAGCAGAACAATTATGACCTTTCCAGCAACAGATACAACCCTGGATGGAGGAATCACCCTAACCTCAGATGGTCCAGCCCTCAGCAACAACAGCAGCCTGCTCCTTCCTTCCAAAATGCTGCTGGCCCAAGCAGACCATACATTCCTCCACCAATCCAACAACAGCAACAACCCCAGAAACAGCCAACAGTTGAGGCCCCTCCACAACCTTCCCTCGAAGAACTTGTGAGGCAAATGACTATGCAGAACATGCAGTTTCAGCAAGAGACCAGAGCCTCTATTCAGAGCTTAACCAATCAGATGGGACAATTAGCTACCCAATTGAATCAACAACAGTCCTAGAATTCTGACAAGCTGCCTTCTCAAGCTGTCCAAAATCCCAAAAATGTCAGTGCCATTTCATTGAGGTCGGGAAAGCAATGTCAAGGACCTCAACCCGTAGCACCTTCCTCATCTGCAAATGAACCTGCCAAACTTCACTCTATTCCAGAAAAAGGTGATGACAAAAATTTACCTAACAATTTCTGTGCAGGTGAATCTTCTTCCACAGGTAATTCTGATTTGCAGAAGCAGCACATTCCCCCTCTTCCATTCCCTCCAAGAGCAGTTTCCAACAAAAAAATGGAAGAGGCAGAGAAAGAGATCTTGGAAACGTTTAGAAAGGTAGAGGTAAACATACCTCTGTTGGATGCAATAAAGCAAATTCCAAGATATGCCAAATTCTTGAAGGAGCTGTGCACTAATAAGCGGAAGCTTAAAGGAAGTGAACGGATTAGCATGGGCAGAAATGTCTCCGCATTGATTGGTAAATCTGTTCCTCAAATTCCTGAAAAATGCAAAGATCCAGGTACATTCAGCATACCTTGTATCATAGGGAATAGTAAGTTTGACAATGCCATGCTAGATTTAGGAGCTTCTGTTAGTGTTATGCCTCTGTCTATTTTAAATTCTCTATCTCTAGGTCCCTTGCAGTCAACTGATGTGGTAATTCATTTAGCTAATAGAAGTGTTGCCTATCCTGTTGGTTTCATAGAAGATGTCTTAGTTAGAGTTGGTGAACTGATTTTCCCTGTTGATTTTTATATCTTGAATATGGAAGATGGATTTTCTCAAGGATCAGTTCCCATCATTCTAGGCAGACCCTTTATGAAAACTGCTAGAACTAAGATAGATGTTTATGCAGGCACACTGTCCATGGAGTTTGGTGATATAACTGTTCATTTTAATATTCTGGATGCTATGAAATACCCATCTGAAGATCTTTCTGTATTTCGTGCTGAAATAATTGACCATGTTGTTGATGAATACATGACTGATCTTTATTCTAATCTGCATGCCTCTCACTCTTCATGCATTGAGTCTGAAATTGTACTTGATCATATGTCTGAATTTGATGCTGAGAGTGAATCTGAGAGTGATATTGATTGCATGCCTGGTGGTTGTGTTTTACCTCTTGAGATTGATTTTATAGAGTCAGATAGGACTAACCATGTTTCAGGAACTACACATACCTCTGACTTTCTTTATGAGGTAAAGGCTGAGAAACCATCTCCTTCTACCACTGTCCAGCCGACCACACCAGAATTGAAGCCTCTGCCATCAAATTTAAAATACGCTTACTTGGATGATAGCAAGAGTTTTCCAGTGATTATATCTGCCTCCCTTGCTGATGAGCAAGAGGAGAAGTTGTTGTCAGTTCTCAAGAAGCATAAGAAGGCTATAGGCTGGACCCTGGCGGACATTCCTGGTATTAGCCCATCCACATGTATGCATCGAATAAATTTAGAGAATGGAGCTAAACCAGTAAGACAGCCACAGAGAAGACTCAACCCGGTGATTCTTGATGTAGTGAAGAAGGAGATAACCAAGCTTTTGCAAGTTGGAATCATTTATCCTATCTCCGACAGCCAATGGGTGAGTCCCGTCCAGGTAGTCCCGAAAAAGACTGGCCTCACAGTGATCAGAAATGAGAAGGAGGAGTTGATTCCTACTCGGGTGCAGAACAGTTGGAGAGTCTGCATTGACTATAGGAGGCTGAACCAGGTTACCAAAAAGGACCATTTTCCCCTGCCATTCATTGACCAGATGCTTGAACGCCTGGCAGGTAAATCCCACTACTGTTTCCTTGATGGTTTTTCTGGTTATATGCAAATTACTATTGCTCCTGAGGATCAGGAAAAGACCACATTCACCTGCCCCTTCGGCACTTTTGCTTATAGGAGGATGCCTTTCGGCCTGTGCAATGCCCCTGGTACCTTCCAGCGGTGCATGATTAGTATTTTCAGTGATTTTTTAGAAAATTGCATAGAGGTGTTTATGGATGATTTCACTGTATATGGATCCTCTTTTGATGGTTGTTTGAATAGTTTGGAAAAAGTTTTGAATAGATGCATTGAAACTAACCTTGTTCTAAATTTTGAAAAATGTCATTTTATGGTTGAGCAAGGTATAGTTTTAGGCCACACTATTTCCAATAAGGGCATTGAAGTAGATCCTGCAAAAATTTCTGTTATTTCACAATTGCCTTACCCCTCTTGTGTGCGAGAGGTGCGATCTTTTCTTGGTCATGCAGGATTCTACAGGCGATTTATAAGGGATTTTAGCAAAGTAGCCCTTCCACTGTCCAACTTGTTGCAAAAGGAGGTGGAGTTTGACTTTAATGACAGATGCAAAGAGGCTTTTGATTGCCTCAAAAGAGCGTTGACTACCACCCCCATCATCCAGGCACCCGATTGGACAGCCCCTTTTGAGCTTATGTGTGATGCATCAAATTATGCGTTGGGGGCTGTCCTTGCTCAGAAAATTGATAAATTGCCCAGGGTGATATATTATGCTTCTAGGACTTTAGATGCTGCCCAAGCAAATTATACTACTACTGAGAAAGAGCTTCTAGCCATAGTTTTTGCTCTTGAAAAATTTCGATCTTATTTGCTTGGTACTCGCATTATTGTTTATACTGACCATGCAGCTCTAAAGTACTTGTTGAAGAAGGCTGATTCTAAGCCTAGGTTGATCCGATGGATGCTCTGGCTCCAAGAGTTTGACTTGGAGATCCGTGATAGGAGCGGAGCACAAAATCTAGTTGCTGATCATTTGAGTCGGATCGAACGTGTCTCTGATGCAGATTCACCTATTCGGGATGATTTCCCGGATGATCATTTGTATATATTGTATAGTATTTCTGACTCTCTTTCTACTCCCTGGTTTGCTAACATTGTCAATTATTTAGTTGCCTCTGTTTTTCCTCCCTTAGCATCTAAGGCCCAAAAAGATAAGATTAAAAGTGATGCTAAGCATTTTATTTGGGATGACCCCTACTTGTGGAAATTGTGCAGTGATCAGGTCATTAGACGTTGCATTCCAGATCATGAGACTGACTCAGTCCTGTAGTTCTGTCATTCTTCCGCACCGGGAGGTCATCTGGGTGTTCAAAGGACAGCTCGCAAAGTGCTTGATTGTGGTTTTTATTGGCCCACCATCTTTAAAGATGCGTGGAAGATCTGCAGCACTTGTGAGCAGTGTCAGAGAGCAGGAAATACACTTACATGGCGACAACAAATGCCTCAGCAACCTATGCTATTCTGTGAGGTGTTTGATGTTTGGGGTATAGATTTCATGGGTCCTTTTCCTGTCTCTTTTGGTTATGTTTATATTCTCCTTGCAGTTGATTATGTTTCAAAATGGGTGGAAGCCAAGCCCACTAGAACTAATGATGCTAAAGTTGTCGCAGACTTTGTCAGGTCTAATCTGTTTTGCAGGTTTGGAGTACCTAAAGCAATTGTTAGTGATCAAGGAACCCATTTTTGCAACAGGACAATGCATGCCCTGCTTAAAAAGTACGGGGTGGTACACAGGGTATCCACACCATACCACCCCCAGACTAATGGACAGGCAGAAATTTCTAACAGGGAAATCAAGAGAATTCTAGAGAAGATTGTGCAGCCAAGCAGGAAAGATTGGAGTACCAGGCTTGATGATGCTCTCTGGGCACATCGGACTGCCTACAAAGCACGCATAGGAATGTCTCCTTATCGGGTTGTCTTTGGAAAGGCATGTCATCTTCCAGTGGAAATTGAGCACAAAGCATACTGGGCAGTGAAGACTTGCAACTTCTCTATGGATCAAGCTGGCGAGGAAAGGAAGTTGCAACTGAGTGAGTTAGATGAAATCCGCCTAGAAGCCTACGAGAATGCCAAATTCTACAAAGAAAAGACCAAGAAGTTCCATGATAGCATGATAGTTAAAAAAGACTTCGTGGTTGGGCAAAAAGTGTTATTGTATAATTCTAGGCTTGGACTCATGAGTGGTAAGTTGAGGTCTAAGTGGATTGGTCCTTTTGTTGTTACTAATGTTTTTCCTTATGGTACAGTTGAGATCAAAAGCGACTCCACAAACAAGAGCTTCAAGGTCAATGGACATCGACTTAAGCCATTCCTCACGAACCCTTCTTTAGTGGACGTAGTGGTGGAAGAGACTTCCTTACTCCACCCTACTCTTCCTCCACCATGACTTAGGGAGTTTTTCTTTTCCTATCTCCTTCTTTGTTTTTATTACACTTGTCCGATTCTCTTTGATGATTTAATTGTTTTTAATCTTTTAATTGTGCTACATTGAGGACAATGTGTTGTTTAAGTATGGGGGGGGGAGTGTTCTTTGGTTTTGCTAGTTTTGTTGGTTTTGTTAATTTGTTAGTTGTGTTAATTTGTTAATGTTGTTAGTTTCGTCGGATTTTCAGTTTAATATTTTGGGTCAATTTCATGTGCACGTACGACTTTGCATGTTTTTCTTTGAATTATAGGATATGTTCAAGAAATGGGTAATTGTTTTGAAAATAAAAGTTCTTGACATTTTGTGACTTGAAATCCTTGATTCTTTTCTACATGTCATGATAGTTTTGAAAGCTCAATTTGAAAGTGATGATTTTACCTTTGTGAGAATTTGAGCCATCCATCATTATAATCATTTGGTGTGTTTTGCCCCATTGATTGCTTGCACAATAGCCTTGGCTTGATTCTTGTTGATGCGTCCTAATTCACATGCATATTTGGAAATGATTAAGGCAATTTTGTTCTTATAAGCTTCTAGCCAAATGGACTTACCTTGAATTAATTCCTTTGATAGCCCTTTTGAGCCTTGTTTCCCTTTCCTTGTTTTGAAGCTCACTACAAGCCTTAAGTGAAAAACCATGATATTACCATATCCTTAAGGAATTTTGAAGCTTTGGAATTGTTTTGGGAATAAGTGTGGGGGGTTTTTGTTTCATTGGACAACTTGTTTTGTTGGCTATGCTTCATGATGTATTTTGGGCCATACTTGATGTACATTGTATATTGGTTAAATGTTGGACATGCTGAATGAAATGTTGTTTCTCAAAGGCTAAAGAGTAAAAAAAAAAAAAAAAATTCAAAAAAAAAATTCAAAAAAAAAAATTCGAAAAAAAAAAGAAAAAGAAAAGAAATAAAGTTGAGTGAATAAGATCTTAAATGGCACAAGAATGATGAAACTCTTGGTTCTACTCTTCATGATTAATTTTTATCTTTACTTCTTTTTATTTTTTTCTTAATATGCACTTATTCCCCTTTGCTCCTCTATTCCTTTGGGATTTAGCCACTTATTCCATATTTCTCCATACCTTGTCCTTGGCCCCATTACAACCTTAAAAGACCTTTTGATCCTCATGTGCTTGTGTTTATGGGTTGATTGTCAATTTTAGAATCTTGCCAAGTTTATGTGGTGTTTGCTTTCATGGGTGCTTTGAGGGTAAATAGTAGCCTAGACACTTGAGAGATAGAGTGTATATCTTGTGAGGCTTTATCACTTTTCATACTTGAGCTGATTAACTATTTTTCCATGATTGGGTTGCTTGGATGATTTTCATGAATGTCTTGACTTTTTGGATCTCCTTATGTTAGATGTTACCCATTCCTTTCATTCCTTGATGTTCATTGAGAAATATGTGAATGTTTTTGTTTGTCTCCCTTTCATATCCTTGGATTTTGTTCTTTGTTTCATTTTGCCCAGGAGTGCAAAAGGCTAAGTATGGGGGGTTTTGATGTGCCATCATTTTCTTCTATTTTCTAAACCCTTTTTGCACCATTTTAATTATTGATTGGTCTTAATTGTCAATTAATTAGGCAGTTTTATTATTTGGGCTCATTTAGCTAATTTGATGTTTTTAATCTAATTTCAGGAATTAATGAAACATTGGGCTTAATCCGGATTTTGGTTGTGGACTTGAAGAGGGCAAATAAAGCAGCGCTTACCTTAGTTAATTTCTAATTAGGAAATTTCGCAATTTTATTTTATGTTGTTCAGTGTTTATTTCGTTTTGGGCCAGAGTATTGTAATAGGGCCCAGTGACTTTGAGTGACTCTTTTTAAATAGCTACCTTGGGATTCGTGCAGGGCATTCTATTCTGCTATGCTATTTTCATTATTCAGAGCTTTGGTTTTAGGTTTTCACGTTTTTCTGTGCCCTTGTTACAGTTTTCGTTCTTAATGCAAATTTCCGTTTTCTGCTTCTAATTACGAGTTCATTCTTGCTTCTTCTTCTACTTTCATTTACGTTTCTGTTCATTTACGTTTCTATTCATTTACGTTTCTGTTCATTTACGTTCTTGTTCATTTACGTTTCTGCTTCATGTTTCATTTGCGTTTTCTGTTTGAATCCATGGAAGGCTAGATTTTCTGGTGTTGTTTCCTTTTGAGGACGAAGCCCAACTCTCTTTGAGGTTTCGTTTGTAATGTGGTTTCCTGGCAGTTTTCCCTTCACCAGTTATCCCAATTTCGTGAATATTAATCAGTGCACGCTTCGTGTTCGATTAATTGCCTCTGAGCCTAACTTGCGTTCATGCTTAATGGACGAAGGACTAACTGGTGTATGTGGTGCCTAATCACGTATTGAAAACCCTAAGTTGATTTTCGCTTAGTAAATTGAAATAGGGTTGGATTAAGTGGTTGACTGTTAGGGACGGATTCTCCATAACCCAGGATAAGAGAGTGGCTTCTGAATCAGAGGAAACAACCCGTTTTTAATATTAGTAGTTTCGTATTCCATTTTATTTGTTCTACTCTTTAATTACCAAACAACCAACCCCCCCCCCCCCCATCGTTACTGTTACTGCAAGTATATTATGAACATTTGGCTTGTCACTGCTCGTTGGGAAACGACCTAGGATCACTTCCTAGTTACTGCATTTTCATGTTTATTTGATTCGGGTACGACCTCGATCAATATTATTAAACCCATTCACGTGGATTTCATAGGCCATCCAACATTTACAATACCACTTAATAGGCTACACAACATAGGTCACTTTACCAATGCATAGTCCATACAATAGACAACAATGATGTTCTATTGTCATTTATAAATGGGCATCATTTAAACGTGCAACTAAAAAAAAGGTCCACCAACTGTCAGTTTAAAAAAAACACATCCCAATCCTAATTTCAATTGCTCGTTTCATAAACATCGACGACTAACAATAACCTACTAGTTTTTGTTGTTGCTTCATCTTGGGATACTGTTGACTTCCAATATGAACGCACGATGTTGCATTACCCTGGCAACCAGACTCATATCAACAGTGTCAGCAATTTCAGAGCTTGTATTTATTTCATCCTGCCATCAACCAACCTGGTTATAATGAAATTTATTTTATTATAACATAACCATAAACCATGTGTAAAAATAACACAACAATTTCGCACACCTCAATCAAAATTGCATCTGGCTACTTGAAGCAATAAATGAACCTGGGTCTTGCATGAACTGTGACACACCATATGTTGTCAATAACTACTTACCTAACCATTAAAAAATAGACAACCATTCTAAACTATGCAGCAAAAACTCTCCAATTATATAATGTATAAGTACTTAAGTAAACCATTATAAAATAACAACCGTAGGCAAACATACAAAGGACAAAGTCACTAATAACATACCAAATGATAATTTTACTCATCTGTCATTTTAGGAGCATTGCATGTTTGGTGACTTGGAGGAATACCTACTCGACCACCTGCATCTATTGAATTTTGAGATAAAACGGTACATTTTCGTCTGTTGTGACCAGTTGCTCCACAAATGCCACATGTTTGTATCCTCCTTCGACTATTGGATTCATTATTCATTGTTTGACCGCATCCCTTTGCTCGTACAACAGGCGGATTCAAAACACCATCAAATTCATTTACGGTTTCAACATGCGTCTCCATTTCATTTTGAACACCTGCATTTATGTTCTTTGACTTTAACCTCGTAACTTCGTTTGAAAACAAAACTACAAGATCATCAAAGTCTTCTTCCACACGATAACCAGCTTCACAAACTTCTCTAGATAACTGCAACAATGTTGCATATCTAGCAATATCTTCTGATTCCCAATATAAGGATGCACCGAGGTACTTTCCTTTTATGGGTTCCTTAGCATTCTTCGACCACCTATCAGTAAGCAATGAATTAGGAAAATTTGTAATATTTAAACACAGTAAAACAGAAACAATATGATCACATGGAAGCCCTATGGACTCCATTCTAAAGCAAGAACAAATGAAATCATTTGACATTTGCCAATAACAAACACACCAAATAGATTCACTGCGGTACTTCACCACTGTGTAAATACTAAACATTGTCATCTCCTTGCAATCAACGACCTTGAACCTAACTGTCTTTGCAATAGTAGGCTTAAGAAGTAAAAGCATCTCCTTAGTAAGGATTGTACCAACAGATTTTTCAAGGGACTGTAGACTGGTATCAAGTTCAACATTGCCATAATTGGAAAAAAAAAAATCTGCCATCGTTTCCCTATGACGAAAATACGTCAAGGATCTTTGAAATTGTTCGACAAACTCAGTCAAATTTAACTTCACATCAACATATTTTGCAACATGGCTATGGAACGCTTCACAACGAGATGTAGTTTGGATGCCAGCAAAGAAATTTCCTCTGATATGAGTCGGGGACCACGTTTTCCTCCTAGCATACAAATCAGTGATCCAATGGTTATCTTGTAATTCATATTTGCCCACCATGTTCGTCCACCTTTCTTCAAATTCAACAACTTCAATATCACTGAGCATAAAACTCTTTAAGCATTTTAAGACACCTTTGTCCCTTACATGGCTGGTTGCATTGCGCATAAGATGTCCCACACTTAACCTATGATGAGCATTCAGAAACACCCTCTTGATGGAATTCTTCATAGCAACATCTCCATCAGCAATTACCGAAAAAGGAGCTTTACCATTCATAGCTTGAAGAAATTTCTCAAACAGCCACACATATGTCTCCTCAGTCTCATTCGTAACAACAGCAGCAGCAAACACTATAGTATGGTTATGGTGGTTAACACCTGAAAAAATACGAATGGACATAAGTACTATTTTTTTTTGTAGGTCGCATCAAATGTGAGGACATCACCAAACACCTTGTAGTTCATCTGACTTTCAGCATCACACCAAAACAAATATTGCAGTCGTTCCCTTTCATCAACAGTGTAAGTTACAACCATAATTGGATCCTTTTGACATAATAGACTTGGGTACTTTAATGCACCACCCGCATCTGTTGTTTTCAATTTCCTCATTCTAGCTTGTTCATTATAAATATCCTTCCTTATAAACCCTACCTTATGATAACCACCAGCAAGGTTCACAAAAGAAAAATAAATCTGAGGTGGTTGAATACAACCTATGTAAAATTACAAATCTACATCATATCACACTATCCAATTTTTCTATGTAGAGGTAACAATGATGATTGTAACATATCCCAAAAAGAATGATTATGATCAAAATTCCACAATGACACATACCATCTCAAAGTCTGGACATCCACATGCACACGACACATCGCCTCCCAACCACATCGTGTTACATTCTTCAATAGTCGTTTTCACTTCTCCAACCTCGACCCTCTTTCGGTTCTAAAACCAGCTCGTGAGCAAACATATGTCTGTTGGACAACTTCCCCACCAATGTTTTGGAATATGTGATCCTTTCAGACAAAGAACCCAACAATTCTATTGTACCAGCAATAGAACTGATATGTTATCTCCAAATCAGAAAAACTCAATCTTGCAACATCTTCAATCTTCATTGATTGCATTTGAAATATCCTAATATCAACCATGCTATTTATAATAATTAGATCCTCTTCATTAAAATCTGAAAAATCATCGACACCCATGTTTTCATATTCCACCTCGTCATCATTTTCATATTCTGCGTACTCTTCTTCTTCAAAACTACAGTCATCAACATCTTTTCTATATTCCCAATCTTGACCCTCCAATGTCATACTTTCATCATCATATGCATTTCCATCAAAATCATTAGACCCAAACATAGATCTATCTATGTTGCGACTTTCATCAGATTGCAACATCATCTCATCCAAACTCTGTCAATAAGTCATAATAACAATTAAACAAACATACCAACCCATACAAAGTACTTCACACTCTACATCTAAGCCTACTATTTACTTCACTTACATAAGCCATTCAAAATGAACTTTGACGGAATCATAAATAAAATAACATAGCTATGTATTTAAATCGCAAAAACCACCACCAGCAAACAACCCTATTGTTAGACTTTTGGCAAGTGTACCAATTGTCATTGCAGGTTGCACATTTATAAAAAGAATTCGTCTTCACAGGGACTTGAGTTACTTTAATTCATTCGGATAATGGTTATCAGTTTAATAGTTATGTACAAATTTAATCAAATGTCGTTGGTATGGTTTAAGTAACTAAAGATAACTTAAAATAAAAGAAATGTGAAAATAACGGATTTACGAAAATAACACAGGAATAACAAAAATAACGGAATTTAGTGCGTCAGAAATACGTAAAATTACGGAAACAATAATAACGAATTTAATTAATTCAAGAAAACATAGGATTAGATTTCATCGTTCATACCCTTAGTATCCTAATAAGATTAACATATATGAATCATTTTTTAACATTATTGATGCACACATTAAGTTACCCCAAGTTAATCCCTCGCACTTGAGGCCTAAGAATATTTACCAAATATCGATCCCTCGCATATGAAGTAAATACCCCAGCAATTATATTCTCATGCTTTTTGCAATCAAAACATTATGCTCTATCCCTAGCAACCTAACATAAAGAGTAAAATCATTCAGTTCAAATTCTAAGATTACTTTTCAGTCACACTTAAAATCCAATTTCATGAAACTAGGGATCAAATAAAATCAAACATTACGAGTAGAATGAAATAACCAATAATGAGTAGAAAAGATTCATAGATATATAATATCAAAAGGGATACATAAGGATACAAAGATTACATTCAATCCTTAATAAAAACTAACTGATCATTGCGTAGAGCACAAGACTAACAAGAGAAATAACGAAGGATGTGATCCACAGTCACAACTCTGCAGTGCCTCAGCTCCATTTTTCCTTTTCTTTTTCTTCTTCCTCAGCTTCTACGTGTTTTCTCTGCTACTAAATGCTGCTGGATGTCCTTTTCCTTCAACAATGCATGTCTATTTATAGAAAACAACCAAAGAGTGTAGGAACATTTGCCCAGACGATTTGTGGCTTAATGCTGAAGTAACCAGCTCGCCCAAGCAAGTTGTTTACTTAGGGTTGAAGCAAGATCACTAGCCCAGGCGAGTTGGTTGCTAGCCTGGGCGAATTAGGTGTCAGAAATCTTTGTAAAATGAATATTTTGCCCTTCTTTTTGGCTTTGTTTCTTAATCTAACAAACAACCATCAAAACCTACATAATCGTGGATGAATCTTTCATATTTAAACAACATTAGTAAATGTACAATATATATAAAACAACTAGATTTAAGGGTACTTTATAAAAAAAAAAACTATTACAATTGAAAGATAAGTGCAAATAATTTAATTTCAAAAATAACTAAATTTTGATACTTATCACCTATCATAAGCATAAACAATTTACGACACCTCTTCTGTCTATTACAGTATGTCTTTGTTTATCCTTCTGCTTTGCAATGTTCTTCTCTATTCTTCACATCTTTTAGACACAACCAATAAAATTTCCAATGCTTCCAACGCGTTCACAACGCTTCGACTAGACAACCAACAATAATGATTCAAGCCCTCATCAATTGAACCATAAAATTAATTAACAAACAATTGTTCACCAGATCAAAAACAAACAACAAATCATTTTTCATTTGAACTGAATTCATCTACATTAACAATAGGAAACAAATCATCAACCACGCAGAATTGTAAAATAAATTAACTCAACAACCACAAAATGAAGACAACATACAACATGCAAACATAACCATACCTCGTAACATCTCCTTTATTAGACAAATCAAATGCCATTGTCGCCCCAAACAAAACACCATGGGAACCAATTCTGTTTCTATTCGGAAGCAATCATCAATTTACCCTTTCAATAGCCTTACATCCCCACCTTAACCAACAAATAACAAGCTCATGAGCAACCAAGTTGAAAAAATGGTCTTTCTAGAACCACTCCTCAATTTACACTTTAAATCGCCGCATATACCAACAACAATAACAGCCAAAGATGACTACACGATGTCAACCATGCACACATCGTCGCGATTAGGGTCCCAACATTAAAAAACAGAACAACACCAAACCCAAATACGCGCACACCAAAGTGGGTAACAAATCAATAACCATGACCAAATTCTGACCCTTTATTTTTTTAAAAATCAAATGTACGACTCAGATTAATAACACCCAATCAAAAAAAAAAAAATAACATACAATACAAAAGTTGTTTTACTTTCACAGCCTCTTACCTTATTTTAAAACGTACTACTAGATACAAAACCGAGTCAATAAATAAACTAAAAGCAAATGAGCATGGGTTGGTATTTGATGCAAGGACGGCCGTACATGATACCACTATTGATGTAGGGGTGGCTATGCATGTTCCCCGCTAGGGATCCAATCCACCACGTGTCACCATCCAAACCACACACCCATTTTCCGCCGAGTGCAACCCAAAGGAAAAACTTTCAAAATTAATCTTCACTCCGTTCCAAAATATATGAGATTTAAAATTTTTGGACAAGTATTAAAAATACAATTAATTTATTGAATTTTAAAAAATATAATAAAAAAATTAATATATTCTTTATATTCTTTATCTCTTTACTTTTCTTATATACTATTCACATTAAGAATTTATTCAAAAAAAATATTTAATATAATATTAATTTTATAAAATAATATATATTTTGAAATAAATTTTTGTCTTTAAAACTTCATATATTCAGACGGAAGGAATAAAAAAAGTTTAGATTTTTATAATTATAAAAATAAATTATTTTAGTTTCTATAATTTGGAACATTTTATTTTAATTTTTGTAATTATATTTCTTAAATTTTTTTAGTCCTCACAGTCTAAAATGGATTAAGTTCATTACATCTAAATCTTTTAAAATTACTTTTCCAAAAAATTGGAAAAGTAACTAAAATAAATACTGAATATACAAGCACGTTTAAATGAATTTAAAATACCGACTATATAAGCACGTCTTAGTTTAAAATATTGGTAGATGCTGATCATTGTTTTAAAGATATTGGTTAAAAAATTTTAAATAAAAATATTTTTATTGGAAGAAAAAAATTACATTACTCAATAAATTTATTTTTTAAATTTTTTTATCAATATCGTAAGAATTTTGGTTAACAAGATCCTAAAATATTTAATAAAAAATATTGAATGAAAAATAATACATTTGATAGCAAGTATTGAACCAAAAGATAAAATGCTTAATTTTTTAAAATATAAAATATATTTAAAACTTATCATAAAAGGGTAATAGGAAGATTTGTAAAAAAGATAAATAAGGAGAGAAAAAATATTACAATTATAAGAATTAAATAAATAAAAAATAAAAATTCACTTGTTTATCCAATTCTTTCGGTTGGATCCGAAATGCAACGAACCACAAACACGCGGATCCGTCTCACGCGGCGATGAGGCGGAGCGTGCCGACCAATGTCTGGGGGAAGCATCCTCAAACTGCCGTCATGTTCCGTTTATTTATAGTAATTAAAAAAACGCAGATGATTTAACCGCCGTTAAAGGCTACGCTGCCTCCGTAGGTCTTGTCTACCCTAACCCCACGCGTCGCGCTCGCGAAGGGAGCACGTGGCCATGTTTCTCCAACTTCAGTGGCTGGCGGGACCCACCGCGATTGGGGCGGGGCGCGTGCTTCTGTTGTGGCGCTGGCGCACAGTGCAGTGAAATTTTGAAAAGCCGAATATTACATATTTATTGCATGGCTTTGTTAGGAGATTGGAATTGGATATAAAGCCCACTTGAAAAAGGTTATCCGTAGTATTGTTTCGTGAATATGCATGTGCTGGTGTGTGTGCCTCTTCAGAGTAAAGTGACAAATTAGAATATCTAAAAGGAGTAACAGTTGAAACAAATAGGTTATCGATCCAGTAAAGTAAGAAAACAATATATGATACGTTCTTGCTGTTGTTTTTTAATCTTTAGAAATTGATCACTAACTATTAAAGATTTATAATATTTCACTATATTTAAGTAAATATAATTATATAAAATAAATTAGATGATTAAAAGACGGAAAAAAAGTCACATGATCCAATCTTTTTTACTAATAAAATTAACGATTAACATTTATAGATAAGAAAATATAAAAAAAGTGACACGACTCAATCAATTTAGCCTTGTTACGTTCTTGATTTGAATTAGTTTTTACGATAAGAATAAGTCTTTTACTAGTGTTATTTAAATAAGAAGACTTAAAACATTTTTATTTTTTATTTTCTTCCATAATTTTGTTAACCAAAAACCTCAAAATACTGTGTGTTTTTTTATATAAGTGTGTTTATCTGTTTGCATTTTTATTTTTAGTCATTTAATTTTTTTTTTCTTTAGAAATTACATGTATATCTTGTGAGACAACCCCCTTTAAATTATATAAGATTCACTACAAGTGAAAAAAAATTCTTCGTTCGAGTATTTAGTATTAAAGAGTTGAAACATTTTTTTTATTCTCTTCCACAATTTCATAACCATGGATATGTCTTTTATTATTAGGTAAAATTGCACTTTTGATCTCTCACTTTTGTTTCAATTTCGCATTTGATCCCCCGATAATTTAATTCATAAATTTGGTCCCTTTTTTTATAAATTCCTATAATGTTGGTTCCCAAACACCTCAATTAGACGTTGACCATTAACCTCAGATGTTAACTGTTACGTGTCAACGTATGAGAGGTTCCCTGGAAAGGCTTGCATTTTTTTTACCCACACAAAAAGTATGAATTTTTCGTTTTGCTCAGATACAGAGCAACCCTACACAGAAAGACAAAAAACAACATCCCAAGAAACCCAGCAGAACACCTCCCAAGTTTCGATCAAATCCATTCAACCTTGTCTCTTCACTTTCTCTCTCTACCTTCAATTTCCCATCTTTTCTCACTTCTCCCAAACCTATTTCCGCTCTCGCTGGTTAGGGTTTCTTCAATTCCTTCTCCAAATGCGCTAGATTGGCACCCAGAAGTTCAAGTGCATGAAGCTTTGGTGTTGTCCATGGCTATGCTTCACTAAAGAAGATGAAGAAGAGTGCAATGTTCCAAAACCTATGAAGGAAGATGACGTTTTCAGAAACCATGTCATTTTTTATGATGGAAATAATATTCACGGTGGCGACTACAAGCAATTCATGATTGCGTGCGCTAATGCATTGGGCTCGTGGCTCGGTGAGAGCAACTCCATCGCGCATTGGGTGGGGTGGGGTGGAGTGGGGGGGGGGGGGGCCTCAAGAGAGAAAGGGGATTTTGTTGACAAAGAAAGGCTTTTGCCAAGCAAAAATCTCTATTTATCCTCGGCGTAAATAAACTGGGTAAAAAAAATGCAAGCCTTTCCAAGGAACCACTCAAACGTTGACACGTGACAGTAAATGTACGAGATTAACGGTCAATGTCCAATTGAGGCGTCCGGGGACCAACATTGCAGAAATTTATAAAACAAGGGACCAAATTTGTGAATTAAATTATCGGAGGACCAAATGCGAAATTGGAATAAAAGTGGGAGACCAAAAGTATAATTTTGTCTTATTATTATTATTATTTGATGTAGAAATGTGGTGTAATCATGGGGCTAAAAAGCAATCAAAATGTGAAAGAGGATATTAGGACTCTAGTATTGAAATCGAACGTCCCAAGAGATTCATATATAGTTCAAAATGAAGAAATTACTTAAAGAAGGTGTCCTTCCGAAATAAATTAAGATTTAGTAAAAAAATTAGGAATATTCATATATTATATTATTTTTTCCATTTTAATAAAGATATCATATATATATAAATATATATATATATATATATATATATATATATCATATTTATAACATTAACTTAGGAATATATTAATTAGTGATATTAGGATTTATCTTTTCTTTTCTTATATATTCGTATCAAAGACCAATATAGGTAAAGATTATTATTGAATGAAAATTTGAGATTTTTCTCAATTTTCAACCCTCGGCATTCTCTTGAATCAACAAGTTGTTGAACCTTTATCTCAACCTCTCGACATTCTTACGAATCAACAAGTTACCCGCGATATTCTTAGGAATAAACGAGTTGTTGAAACCTTAACTTAGTCCATCATGTATGCTGCATCAATAATCAGTACGACCTTTCATCATGTTGACAAGGAGACATGCTACTCATTCAAATCTGGAGAACATGTTTAATGGAATGAAATCATATGGTTGAAACAACATTATCATCAGTGTCAACAGGAAGTTGCTTGAATTTTTGTCTTAACCAACTAAGATAAATTGATTTTCCCTTAATATACTTATCTGGTGGAGTGTCCCCTAATAACGCATGACAAGCTACACGAACGTCATTGGTAATAACACTAGTTATTGGGAGGCCATCAATCTTCAAGCCCAATTGTAGTGTGACATCTTCTAAAGTTATGGTTCTTTTCCATGCGGAAAATGAAATGTGTGCATTTCGAGTCTCCACGTTTCAATCAAAGAACTTACTAAACGTTGGTTATCTCACATGATTGTCAATAGTATGAAGGTTCGTAAAAGCCCACACAGTACTACACCTTGGATGAATGATTCTCTCCACCTCCCTAGACTTCATTCGAAATATGATTGTGTTGTAACTACAGCAACGAGCCATCAACATGTGAGGCTCCTGGCTGTGGCATTACCATGTTACCGATGTTACGACATAGTTAATTTTAACAATGATTTTTCACTGGGATTTGGGAATGTGAATTAACGTGGGTCACTCAATTGATGAAATATTTAAATAAATGACCTCAACAATGAACCACCATTTCGACATAAATGATACTATATAACATTGATAGCACTCGGAAAATATAAATTAAAGTGGTAGTCAATGTTATGGAATTTCATCCACGTGGCATGCATCACTTCATTGCATATATTTGCGTTGGCTTCCTGCGTTAGGTCGGGTCTTTGGTATTACAGATAATGTGGTACCACTCATAGATTGGACCTTACTTACTACTGTCAGTTCTTAATTTCAAAAGAATCTTGCAGCTGTGGAGTACCCTTTGGCTATTCAATGTTATTGACAAGGACGTGGCAATTAACACTACATGTTATCGATGGTGTCATCAAATTCTTAATGATTACTGATGAGAAAATGAAATGGCATTGTTCACGAGGGCTAGTTTCACTAATTTATTGGTGTGTAACCATGTCAAGGAGTAGTTCACATGCAAAACTAATAAGGGATGTCTATAGACCTAGCATGTCATGTCACAAATTTTCAATGTTAGAAGCAACAACCTGTTATTATTACCATTGTTGATTGTTTTACTTACACCATTATATAATGCATTGACCAGGATGTCAATTGTGTGGTTGTTGAACGACCACACTGAAGTTGTACCACCAAAAATACGATTTATCCAAATTTGTGAGGCAGGTATGTCAGGGAATGGAGACAAAAAAGGACGTCATAACAAAGCTTACAAGGAATCTATTTCACCTGGAATGAAGCTTACGAGCAGGTCAACCAATTTTATGGAAGCTATCACGAGTCTTACTGTTCATATGATGAAGCTGAACATGCTTATGTCAATTTTTGTATTCGTCATGGATCTGACCTTTGATTCATAGGATTCCACCTACACACAAACATTGGGGTCTCCGATAACAAAGAAGGAAATGGTTACAAAAATTTTCATGTTTTTCATTTTCTTTGTTTAATAATCATTTCATTGTTAGTCGTCACGTGCTAAAGTTTGTCATTGCTTTACTTTATTTATAGACAAGCTTCCTAAGAATATGGTTGTGGACACTTCTTCAGGGGAGTTCATTCTGCAAGAGAGCATGCAAAAAGTTTTGAACAAACTTTTTTATCATAATTAATGTGGGACTGCTGAAATTTAGTTGCATCAAGTGCAGATCGTAAACGATGTTCAATTCCGGAGATATTGTGCATGTGCACAAATTAGTACCCTGGACGATCCCCTCACTTCCGTGGGTAACTTTAGAATACATGATTATGCTGCCAGGGAAGATGTTGCTGTCTTGTTGGCCCAAAAACTGTGTAAGCACACAGGAAAACAAATAAGGGACTTCAACTTTTACAATGCTCAAAATTTAGAGACCAAACTGCAGGCCCTGATTGATGCCAACACGCAACTAAAAATGTAGTTGGACATGGTCAAGGATGCATACAAGGCCAAGTATACCGGAAAACCTTTCGTTTAGTGTCATTGTCGTCATCTTCTTTGAATGGTATTGTGTGGGAAAGACGAATGATGTGAATGCGTTTTGGATTTTTTTTCATCATTTCATTATATATATTTTTAATGTGTTTTCATAAATTAAAAATATCGATTCAGTAAATAATGCATGTAGTGATCCATTAAAAATATCCACATCGCAAACATTAGTTAATCACACATATTGTCATTTTTAAAAATTTTCTACTTTTCTTTTCAATTTTGGTACAATGGCCCAGTAAAGTAGGCATAAATTATTTTTGTCCTTCGATATTATTGGCGAATGAGGGGGCATTACAATGATCTGAAAAAAAATTTAAGGAGCATTAATTTTTTGAGGGTTAACTTTTTATTTTCCATTCATTGCAGACTATAATGTGGAAATGGTGATGTTCATTTGCAACAGAACATCTAATACTATCAGCTGTCCACCTTGCCTCAAAAGTCAAAATTTACAAAAGCCATAACTGTCCTACACTATCCTGCTTCCTACATTGTTTCTGTCCAACCCCTGCTGTGTCACGTCAATATCAAATTTTCATATGGAAGTGTTTATAATTTTTTTGGAAAACATTTCATTAATTACTTATTTGGGCATTAATGTACTCAATTGTATATTTTTATTAAAAAAATGTTTTCTTATGTCGCAAATCGGTAAACAAGTCTTATTTTTAACCGAAAACAACATTTTTTTTATAAATTATAAAAAAACCTTTATATAATTATATACAAAGAATACAAAAATATTATTTTTCAAGAGCCATTGTTAATTTTTTCAACGTTTTTTTTTTTGTTGATAGTAAATTATGTTCAATTATGTATAACCATGTGAACTAAATTTAAACAATATTACACTAATGAAGTTGTGTTTGGTTTTTGTACTTTGTATCATACGGTAATAATTGTTTATATTTTACCAAAATTTAGTTTTTATATGTTGCATTTTGTTCACTTTCTTTACATAACAAAATTGAATAATTTTAATTTAGTATAATATAGGGAAATGAATGAAATTACAACATTAAAAATTATCACCAAAACAATTCAAAGTCGTAAATGAAAATAAATTAAAGGCACATGAAAACCATTAAAGAACACTTTAAAGTCGTAAGTGTCGCAAAAAAAAGTTATTCAAAAAAATAACATTATTTAAATTACAACTGATAAAATTATTTACACATTTTTGTGATTATATGGACACAAAAACAATAACATTTTTAAACCACGACTTGAAAGTCGTAAAACCAAAAAAAATAATAACTGAAATCCGGCCTTACGACTATAAAGTCGTGTATGACCATAAGTAAATAATTTAAAATAGTTACAACTTCATGCACGAAATTAACATGTTTTGGCTGGCAAATTTTTTCCAAAATTGACATCAATAATACATTTTTATTATTGACATTTTTTGAATGAAAATTAAGGTAATTTCATGTGTAGTCGTGCCATGTATTTGAACATCACACATTTGGAAATGGAGAAGCTTTCCTGGTTTTGAACCAAATCACTTGCTATGACAACGGAAACCACAGATGACAGTGGATTCTGACATTGCAACTAACAACTTATGCATACAACCTCTTTCCTGGTTTTGCTGATTTTTTTACTGAAATAGCCATTAATTGCACCGTTATCTGATTAATAGGCCTTGCGAATTTGGAAAACCTAAAGCTATAGGGGGATAGGACAATGCTTCCAAAGAAGCCAAACCTTCATTGGAAAATCATCCACAAAACCTTTGCACAAAGAATGACCTTGCTATGTCAATTTTTTTGTAATAATAAAAGTAACACAAAATATTGTTTTGACCATAAAATTACATTTCGATATACAGATTCATTTGCTAACTGAAGAAACATGCATTTTTTTTGTCACGACAACAACTCAACAGGAGACATGGATATCACCAAAAAAATATGGTCCCTAAAAGAAAGAATAAAGGTGGTTCATATTGTACAACCTTCATCATAATGTTTGTAAACATTGTCAATGGAAATTTGCAACCTATTAAATCTGTATATACTGTTGTAGTTGCTAGAGGGAGGTCTTGACAAGAGATTGGATGCCTTAGAAGACAGAAACAAGGACATTTTGAAGGCCATATGCAACATTGTTTGACAGGAGGCATGTAGCTCTCCAAACAATACAAGAGACCATGTTCCTATTTGTGGAAGCAAAAGCACGTCACCTCCGAAAAAAACAACTAATTCACTGAGCGCAAAATGCCTTGACACGAACCAAGAAGCCAAAATGTCAATCGGATGTGTTGGACGAGCGTCTTCAGCCCATCTAAAAAACATCAAAACCATTGTTATCCCAAAAGATGAAGATGCTCATGTCCCAAAAAAATATTTGACTTTTGTCACAGGCAAGTTCATTCATGACAAAAAAAGAGAGTCATTAGACCACCAACAGCAAACAACCTTTGGGAAGTAGTCGACAATAACACAACTTCTGATGAACTTTGTAAGGACAAACCTTTTATGAGAAGCTACAACAATGAGACTCAGTCCAAGTTTAGTAACATACGCAATATTTGACATTATCGCCAAGTTGAAACGGTCATGTATAGGCGACAATTAATTTATTAATGAAATGAATGTCACTTGGAAATGCAGGGGAAAATACCCTTTGAAACAACATTGCCATCTCGGAAGATGACTTACAGTGTCGGTAGGTCAGTTGAAAGGATGTTAAAGATGCCAAAGATTGATTGTCAACCACATATGTCAGGTGTGCCTAAATTTAAAATCTATGCCAACCTTGGCGAAGTCAAGAATATCAGGGCAAGTGGTGTTCATGAAAAACCAAGGACAAATGCAACTACAAACAGGGGAAATGGGGAATTACTTCCAATGGTTAGTGATTGGTGAACTTTACATTTTATGATGCCCACGTAAAGTTATATTAACAAACAATTGCACATTCCCTAACCATTGTTTCATTAATGTAGGGGATGTCGTGTGTGTTTAGGCCAACTAGCGACATGAAACTGTCCATCGACAAAGCACATGTGTGTGCATATATTTTTAACCCGAAGTTAGACAAGGTTAGTTACACACATACATGCATTACTCATATATCTTATCCAGTAAACTAAAACGCATGTTTTTGGAAATATTATTAACCACAAAGAATGACATAACATTATATAGTTACAAAATGGTGCTTTATTATTACACCAAAGTGATGAAAAAGTTTGTTAACATTGAATTAACAAATCTTTGTTTTGTTATAATTATTGATTGTGCTATGCAACACTAGTGGTAAGGAGATACTTTTTCGGATTGGAAACAATTTTGGCACGAGAAGGCATTTTGAGAGTCTCTGTCCCAATAAGACAATAGCTGATGAGGTTAATCGTTAATTGATTTCATTTTAAGTAAATGTTCAGATCATGTCACCAACCCATCCATTTACTTTTCTAACCTGCGTAACACGCATTTTCATATTGTTTAGTTTATGGCTTTAAAAAGAACATACTCCCAACTTCATGGAACAAATAAGACTATATGGTGTCTCCCTCTGGCTTTGGTAGTATGCCTTTTCTATCACATTAGCTTATTAGAAAAATTTAACATTGTTAATTGCTAACACATACATGTTCTTCATTGTGGTTTTCATGGAAATTATTTTTCACCACTTAACAAGCTGATGTCTTATCGGGAACCAGCGTCGACAAACTTGTAGACTATTACGAGAAAGATTTCATGCCATCATATGCATGCCGAAATCATGTAATTTGTTAATCTTAATGGGGGATACAAAAATACATATTCAAAACATTGATGCGAATGTGATTTTGGATGCAGATATATACCAATTTATGATGATACCAGTCATTGGTATTTGATGGTTATATGCATCGATGAAAATAAATTTTACCACTTGAATTCAAACATGACACTTGAATCGTTGGAGGACAAAAGACAAGCAATAAGAACCATGGTACGTGCAACCAATATATACAATTCAATTTGGTTTCACTACTTACGTCAATATTTCAAATTACAGTTATTGATTAATGAACCAATAATTTTCATGCTGAACCCAAGGTTGCATCATGTCATGTGTATTGACTACTGTTTTTGACACACTACACATTAGTTGGGGAATAGAGGATATGGATCATTGAGACATCCTGCAACCAAGGGGAATCCCAAACTATAGATCTAGGCTAACAGTTTATCAAAAAATAATTAATATTTGTTTACACACATTCTTATTTAAGGGGACGACACAATTTACTCTTTCGGGTTTTTGAAAAAATGTCAAACATATTGCAGCGACAATTCATGTTTATGGGTGCTTGAGTGGATGTAGATGGAAGACTCATTTGTTACTATATTGTACGGGTTGGTAAGACTTTGACAACTCATTCGGATATCCATCAAAATATTTTTGGTTACTGATGAAATCAATAAATAATGCTCTTATTGAATAACAACTTGATGACAAATATGTGAGAATGAAACTTGTAATGACATTGCTTCTTGGTGCACACAATGACAACAAAAGCATACTTGTCACCGCTGCTGCATTGAATTGGGATGATTTCTTTCAGGGGAATTGTTGACAACAACTTCGTCAATGTCATTAGATTTTATGTAAATCCAAAATTGGTCATGTTTTTTGCTATAAATTTTTCGGGCTGCTTTATTTTACGTAATTATACGGGGTTGTATATTTTGGGGCAACACATTAATATACCTTTAATATTGTTGTTCATATGCAATATTAAAGCATATATTTCTATTGTTAGTTGTCGAAATATTTGGTTCAGGTATTCCCCCTTGGTACTTCATTTTATATTTTATAAATGTATTAGAACAACTACAGAATACTATATGTTGCAATTCATGGTTAAAAGATTAAGGATAGGTGGTGTTCATCAAGTAACAATGTCTAGTATAATCATCCTCAAGTTGTTTGTTGGTTGAATTGTCAACCCAACTTTTATGCCAATAACTGAAAAATAAATTCAATACACTAATACAACTACACATTTACCTGTTCATTTCATTGCCTTAAAAAATTAAGGATTCGACGTTACCAAAATATTGATCATTGACCCATTGAAAAATAACGTTGTTCGAAAACAAATTACACTACATCACACACTACATTTCAGTTCAAAATTTCCCAGGTCTATTATTTCATAAGTGGTTCTTCATTACCGTTTTAATTTAACCAAAAAACATTTATTTAATTTACACAATTTATGAAAGACTCAACTTTACGACTAAATATAACAATTGAGTCACTTTTAAATTACCTTAAATTTGACTATCCCAAGTAATTCAAATATTTTAATTTTCATCGTCACCATAATCAGTTGTGGGTATGTTGTTCTTTGTTACACAAATGTTGTGGACATAATGAACACAAAAAAATACGCGGATTCAAAGGAAGTCAAAACAAACAAAAGATAAATTGTTATCCCATTGGGGAGTACCAATATAGAATATCCAGTGAAACACAACAAAAGAGGAAATGTTTCTATCAAAATCATCACCAAATTCATTACCTGCACAACATTTTCATCAAAATGTTAACCCTTTCAGCTTAAAAAACCTATCTTCTATGTCTGCTGCAACCTTTGCATGTTTACCTTTGTCCATCTCCCATTTTGCTCTTCTACTAAATCCAAGCTGAATCTCCTCAACAAGGCTTGGAATTGAATTGGTAGTGGAAACCAGCCTACAGTTCAGCTTAGCTTTAGACTTCTGCGCATCTTCAAGTATACTGGATTTCACCAATAGTTTCTCCTAGAGTAGCAAAATTTTATCATTGATTTCTTGGATGCTTGAAATCATTCCCTCAATTACTGCATTTGTCTTTCTTACTTTGTCCTTCAATTTGATGTACTCCTTTTTCAGACAAGAAACTTTAAGTTTCTTTTCCTCCCAATCACAAGAATTTTTGTGCTTCTTGAAACTTGGCGTTAGCGTCAAGGAATGAAATACTTAGTAATGGAATTTCTTGCACCAAATTCAAATCTACCAGCTGATCAACAGTTAACTTAGGATCTTTAACAACTTTTGAAGCAAGCTGTGCAAGTTGGAAAACATCATCCTCAGAAGACACCAAAGTACAAAAGTCTAAAGCAAGATAGGATGACAACTTCATCTTGCACCACTATAATTTACTATCTACAGATGATCCATCAATAACATCATCACAACGTCTAACGTCATCGTCACACAAGTCAATGACCTCATTTGAATGTTGCCCACCTCTTTTACGTGGACCAACAGACATCAATCTAAACGATTTCCTTCTTGGTTGACTACAAATTTCTATTTTTCGCTTCAATTTCTTTTCCCGGGCAATGTGTTCAATACCTTGTGTTTCACCCACAAATGCATTTGGTGGACAAGTAACGAGGGCAAAATGGACTGCATAAAGGGAAAATCAATAAACAAATTAAACAAACAACTCACAAACACAACTTGCAACGACATAAGCTACATCAAAGATAGGATACAAATTACAAGACATAATCCAGACCAAAATTATCACCTTTTTGCAAATTTGTAGGAACTAAACAAAAATAATGGGAGTAAATATTGTACAATTTAACAGGTACAAACAATCATGGATGAAAAAAATTAACTGAATCAAATACAACACATTTAATGTATGGGGAAATTCAAAATACTTACACATAACATCAATACAACATTAAAATTAAAAATAGATAACAAGCCAAATATAATAAGAAAATATGATCACCATAATCAAAACAAACATTTTTGGGATAACCTTTTGTGGAACTTAACTCACTTGATGGGACCTTCCATCTAAATAAATCAAAAAAATTCTTCAATTTTCATGGTCGGAAAATTGGATTGGATAAATTTCTCAACATCGGATTTGTTTTGGAACAACAATGAATCACCATAAGAGGTCTGCAAAGATCTCGAATTAGAAAGGTATCTGTCACAAAAATAACCAGCTTTGTTAGCCCTTCTGCCAACTTTCCACCCCCATACATCATCGACATTAGGCCCCCCTCAGGAGCATAGGACAAACCTAATCTAGAAGAAAAAGGTGACACAAGAGTCAATTCGAACTTTTCCTTTTCAAACGTGAAACTGAAAGAAAAAAAATTGGCAGCTGCATTAGAATATTCAAGCTACACAAACAATTTCATAGGAAGCAAAAAAAAAATTCAACATCGGCAAAAAACAACAAATTTGAAAGACCCAGAACAATTTTTTTTTATACAAACAGTGTTCGTCTATGCAAAACAAAAAACAAAAAATCTTTGCTTCCAAAATTAACAAAACACGACTTCTATAATCTTACAATAAACCAACCATATAACATTTCATCAACCCTAATTCAAACCATTCCTTTTTTCATACGTATTGCATAAGAATTTTTTAACAATACTACACGATCAAAAACTATTTTTTTCTACAAAACATCACCATGCAAGAAAATGAATACTATAAACATTCTCTTGTAACACAAATAAAAGTAACAGCTTTAAAAAACTAGCCTTAGCAAATACCATGGGAAACCAAAAACAGGATTGAAGAGGGGGAAATCCTAAGAAATATACCTGGATGAAGTGCACTCAACTATTTCAGCCATCGATTGCTCTGTATTGTATGCCAAACAAACTACCCAAAATTACCACATGCTAATGGTAACTACTTTAAAGATGGGAAAACCAACACCCTTACAGTCCCTACATAAACAATGCAAGCACTAACACACAATGGGTACGAAGGTTAACGAACAAAAGAGGTTCAAACGAACAGGAAAGGAAGGGGCCCAAACATTACCAACGATAATAAATGGAAATGATATACGCTTATGCGCACGAGAGGTGGAAGATGAGAAGTCGTACCGCACGAGTCATCTCGGGATACGCACATCGGGTACGAAAGACGACAAGCCAATCAGATGCTCGTGAGGTCTCTGCGGTCAGGCTTCTATTTTGTAATACTGGAACAAAGCAAGTAACAAACCAATAGCCGTGACCAAATCCTGGCTCTTCATTTTTTTAAAAACCAAACATACGACTTAATTAATCAACACCCAATTAAAAAAAAATTAACTAACATACGGTGCGAAAGTTGTTTCACTTTCGCATGGTAGACTTCATCATAAGGTAAATTATACTCATATCATGAAGTTTAATAAAATTTTATTCAAATGTATTTTTATTTCATTAGTACTAGAGAGAAAATAAGTAAGGACATGCTAGTATATTCAATATTTTTTTATACTTTTTTAGCAAATAAAAATAAAAAAATGACTAAAGATGTAAAATAACTGTTATGATTTGATTTTCTTTTTATAATAGTTATTAAAGGGTGAATTATAGCAGGTGAAGAGTAAATATGTCTAAAAAGTAGAAACTAAATGTAAATATCATTTTTATTGTATGTATTGATGATAAATCGTGTCATAGACATTAAATTTATATATTTTTATAATATTATAATTTTAATATATTTTTATTTATATGAAAATTATATATTAGTAGATATACGTATAAATATTTTAGAAAATATATTTAAAAAGTGATAGATATTTACATATATTTAAATAATTTTATATTTGCAACATATTATATTTATATTTACAAATTTATTATGGATTTTCTATCTTTGCAAACTTGCATAGATTAAGACTGATTATGTCTTTTCAACTAATTTTTTACTATTTAATTAATTATGTTTCAAATATAGGAAAAAATTCATGTTTAAAGTTAGTTAATCTCATTAATTTTTGTCATTCCCAATTAAAAAATATTTTTTCCTAAATTATCCTCATTAAAACTTGATATAAAGCATGAAAAAATCTTTGACCTTATTAAATGAAGGATATTTTTAGAATGGTCTCATTAAATAAGATTTTTTAAATTGAAATTTGTTTATATTTGAGACAAAAAAATAAGAATTTTTTGTTGCTTGTATTGGAGACCAGAGTAATAAATAATTTGCTGACCATGGAAAGTTTTGCTTGTAAAATAGCTTATATGTCAATATGATAATTCACTAAAACTAGTTAAAAAAACTAGCTAAAAACTTAGCTATAAGTTACGAGTTAAAAAGTTAGAAATTAGGTAAAATTTTATAAATTAGTGGATATAATTAAAAGCGTCTAATAAGATTAGCTCATAAATTAATTGATAATTGTCAAATGACGTAAAAAGACATATTTAATATTTTTTATTTCTTAATTTTATTTCTAATAATTTATCATCTTAAAAAGTAGGATAATAATTTTTAAATTTTTATATTATAAAAAAGGCTTGGATATCTTTTTAGTCCTTGCAAATTAACATTTTTTTGTCCTTACAAAATTAATTTTTTTCTTTTTAGTCATTGCAAATTATGTTTGTTTTGTTTTTCATCCTTAAAACACTTTACACAATGCTTTGAACAGTAAAAAAATACTATTTAAAGTACTTTTAGGATGAAAAATAAAACAAACATAACTCGTAAGAAAAATTGAAAGGACGAAAAACAAAAAAGCATTAAATTGCAAGAACTAAAAATATATTTAAACCTATAAAAAATGATAAAATTAAAATTTTCATTTTTTTGGAAAAGGAAAATTAAATTAAATAATTTATTATAATTATATTGTTAAAACTCATTTTTTTTAATTTAAATACTTTGTTAATACTGTTATTTTAAAACAAAAGATAAAAAGTATTTTTTCTTTATAATTTTTTTTAAACATTCATATTTTATTTGTACAACGAGAACTTGGATATTCATGTCTTTCACTTGCATGACTACAAACAAAAAAGATAAGAGAATTTTTAAATTGATAAGAGGATAAACTGAAATTTTAAATAAAATAATAAGGATTAAATTGAGAAGAATCAAGTTAGTAACTTATAGGCTAGCTTATTTTTCATAAGCTACTTCAGTAATTTATCAAAATAAGCTACTTGAAAATAAGTTACTAAAAGTAACTTGTGAAAAATAAGTTAGTAAAATAAGCTCATATACCAAACAAGTTTATTTTGATTAAATAAGTTTATAAACTAATCAAAGAAATTTATAAGCTCCTTAAAAGCCTTACCAAAGGAAACATAATAGCTAGATAACGATCAATCTTTTAAAGCTAATGGTTTTTCCTGTCTTAATATGGGAAGAAAATACGTTAACACAATATGGACCTTAACTACAACCCAAGACGTGGAAAGTAGCCTAAAATCCATAATCAACTACAGTAGTTTCTTAATAACTTTAGGTTTTCGCTTTGTGCACCGGGCATATTGCTTGTGCATCCATCAATATTATGATATTCCAAAAATACCCCTATGTATTCTTCTTCATTTTAGCCTTTTCTTTCACCTTGTTGACTCATTCATTCTGTTGGTTTCGTCGCGTTCATTCATTTTCGTGAGAGGAGAGGTCCATTGTGTCTGCTTAGGTCGAGGTGAAAATTTTACAGAGATATGTCGACAAGTGGTGGTGGTTGATGTGGTTGTTAACGGTGGTAGTAAACTGCAACTTGATAGTTTTTTTTTCTGCGTATAACACTTACGGATTATGAATCCGTAAGTTATATAATATTTACAAATTGATAATCCATAAGTTTTATATAACTTACGGATTAACAATCCGTAACTTAATTTTTTTTTAAAATTATTTTATTGTTTATTTTAAATGTAATTAGTATTATTATTTTAAATATTTTTAAATAAGTATAGTTTGATAATTAATTTGTAAGTATTTGTTTTTATATTTTGAAAGTGGTATTAATTGTAAAATAATTTAGACTTATAATTTATTTGAGTCGTTGTGTTTTAAAACTGGTTATTTTTAGTGCTTATAATTTGGTGAATTACAATTAAGTTCAATAATATTATTTATTTTAGTATATATGGTTAGGTTATCAATTTTTATGTATTATATGGTTATGAATTTTGAGTAGAAAAACTTGATGTTGTTGGTTTTTTAATATATATGGTTAACAATTTTAATGTTTTATATTATTAATTGCAGTAAAAAAATAAAAAAAAATTGTGTGATAGTATATGTATGGTATGGTTAGGGGTCGTTTGTTTGTCATTGAAATTTTTCAATGTTTTGTTAAGATGGACGAAGATCAATGGATGCATGACAATATAATGTCTCAAGAAGTTGATATGAATGAACAAAATGAAGACGAAGTTGGTGTAAAATCAGAACATGTTGATTTTTCTTATGCCTTCAATACTTCTCAAGCATTAATATGATTTTTTTGTTGTTAAAGTAAGTTAATGAATGTCTCTTAAAGACTAAAGATGTCTGGATTGCATTGTAGGTGTTTGCTACCCGTGATGATATTTTGAATTGGACTCGAGCTGTTGCTTATGAAATTGGTTTTGTGGCATTCATTATGAGGTCAGACACAAATACTGGTATGAAAGGAAGGACGTCATTTGTCTTAATTGGTTGTGAAAGGAGTGGTTAGTATAGGTCCAGGAAGAAAGATTTGGTAAGAATAGATACTAGCAGTAGAAAATGTGGGTGTCTCTTTAAGCTGTGTAGGAAACCAGTGGTTGGAGGCCAAAGATGGATGGTGAAGTTAATGTGTGAGAGTCACAATCATGAATCGGCCAAGTCATTAGTTGGACATCCATACGTTGATCGATTGACTAAGGATGATAAGATTATTATTGTTGATATGACAAAGTCAATGGTGAAACTAAGAAATATTCTGCTAACACGAAAGGAGCACAATGTAAATAGTTATACAACAATCAAGCAAATATACAATGCAAGAAATGCATATCATTCTTCCATAAGAGACAATGATATTGAAATGCAACAACTAATGAAGCTTCTTGAATGAGATCAGTATAGTCATTGGCATAGATTACAAGATGAAGATGTCGTACATGATATCTTTTGGTGTCATCCTGATGCAGTAAAGCTATGCAATGCCTGTAATTTGGTATTTTTGATAGATATTACCTACAAAACAAACAGGTATAGGCTCCCGTTACTTGACTTTGTTGGTGTCACACCAACAGGGATGACATTCTCTGCTGGTTTTGCCTATTTGAAGGGAGAACGTCTAAATAATGTTGTTTGGGCTCTAGAACGGTTTCGAGGTCTTTTTCTCAAACGTGATGCCCTCTCTGGAGTTATTGTTACCAACAGAGATCTAACATTGATGAATGTGGTGAAAACTGTATTCCCTGAGTGTACCAACTTGTTGTGTCGGTTTCACATTGATAAGAGTGTGAAGACAAAGTGTAAATCCCTGGTTGGTCAAAAAAACGCATGGGATTATGTCATGGAAGCCTGGAGGAGTTTGGTTGATTGTCCTTATGAGGAAGAGTTCGATGAGTGCCTTAAGAAGTTTGAAATTGTTTGTTCACCATGGCCAATGTTTGTTAACTATGTCAACCAAACATGGATAATTCCCCACAAAGAAAGATTTGTTAAAGCCTAGACGAATATGGTGATCCTCTTAGGAAACACAACAACCAACAGGTATGAAAATTGTAAACTTTTTTTTTGCTTAGGGTTTAGGACTTAATGGATAAAAATACTTATCTTTGTTTATTTTTTGTGTATTTCATATGCAGGGTTGAATCTGCTCATTGGGCCTTAAAAAGACTACTACAAAATAGTCTTGGAGACCTATGTAGTGTTTGGGAAGCCATGAACAACATGATCATGTTGTAACACACTTAAATTAAGACATCTTTTGAGACAAGTACACATGTGGTTGGACATGTTCTTAAAGTTACCTTATACAAAAAACTACTTGGCATGATATCAAGGTATGCTTTAAACCAAATTACTGCTGGGTATGAGTGTGTGAGTTATGCTAATATTGACAGTTCTCGTTGTGGATGTGTAATGAGAACTACTCATGGTCTTTCTTGTGCATTTGAGCTAGCTAGATATGTTGTCGGTAGCATACCTTTGGGTGTAACCCATATGTTTTGGCGGAGACTAAGTTTTTCAGATCAAGGGTTATCTGAGCCCGAAGTTAGCATAACTGAAGAGATGAAAATCATATCCAGGCTGTTTGAAGAACTTGATGTTTGTGGAAAAGTTACTCTAAAGAGTAAACTTCGAGAAATTGCATACCCTGATCTAAACTCTATGTGTCCTCCTTAACAAAAGGTCAAAACAAAAGGTGCTTAGAAGAAACCGATGACCAAACATCAAAGATCAACAAAACATGATTCGTCTTACTGGGAGTTGTTGGATCAAGTGGCCTCGGAATAATTAAGAAGGGGGGGTTGAATTAATTATGAACGTGTCTTGACTAATTAAAAAACTTATCCTTCTTAATGTTACTAGATTCAATTTGGCTTTACTACTAAGTTATGAGAAAGTAAGGAATCGAAATAATAACTTAGACAAAAGTAAAGCGGAAATAAAAAGTACACAGCGAAAAAGTAAAGAGTGCAAGGAAGAAGAAAACAAACACAAGTTTTTATACTGGTTCGGCAACAACCCGTGCCTACATCCAGTCCCCAAGCAATTTGCTCGTTTGAGGGGAAATTTGCTTTGATGTGACCAAGTTGGTTTCACTTGTAGCATCTAAGAGTTGGAGAGTCTTCTTGGAATCTTTTTCCATGGTTGAAATTTTGATGCCTCTCGATTCTTCTCTTCTTGACAAATTTGTGAAACTTCTTCACAAAGAGTGAGAAGTCTTCTTCATCTTCTGATTCTTCATCTTCATTTTCATCTTGCATTGATGATGAGGCTTTTAGTGCTATGCTTTGTTTCCTCTTGTCGGTTTCTTCATTTTGATTTAGCCGTTGAAGTTCCATCTCATGTTCCTGTAATTTGCCAAAAAGAATGGCAAAAGACATAGAAGAAAGATCTTTACTTTTAGAAATGGCAGTTACCTTGGGCTGTCATTCCCTACTTAAGCATCTCAAAACTTTATTAATTAAATTTTCATTAGGAAAAGTTTTTCCTAAGGAGGCAAGGTGATTAACTATGTGCGTGAATCTTTTCTGCATGCTTTGAATGTTCTCATTTGTGTTCATCCTAAAGAGTTCATATTCATGGGTCAATGTATTAATCCTAGATCTCTTAATATCGGTGGTGCCTTCATGTGTGAGTCTTAGTGTATCCCACATCTCCTTTGCATTTAGACAGTTTGAAACTCTAAAATATTCATCTATTCCTAGGGCAGAAGTAATAATGTTTTTGGCTTTAAGATTATATTGGGCTCTTCTTCTATCTTCTTTAGTCCATTTATCTCTAGGTTTTTCTGTTGTTGTACTTATGCTTGCTTCTACTATAGTGGGTACATAAGGTCCTATTTCTATTGCTTCCCAAATGTTTAAATCTATGACTTCAATAAAGATTTGCATTTGGGTTTTCCAATAGTGATAACCCTCACCATTAAAGATAGGTGGCCTATGGATGGAGTTTCCTTCGGGAAACAGAGAATTTGAGGAGGCCATGAATCTTGAAGTTGTGAAACTTTTCTCAAGATACTTGCTTTGATACCACTTGTTGGATCAAGTGGCCTCAGAATAATTAAGAGGGGGTTTGAATTAATTATGAACGTGTCTTGACTAATTAAAAAAACTTATCCTTCTTAATGTTACTAGATTCAATTTGGCTTTACTACTAAGTTATGAGAAAGTAAGGAATCGAAATAATAACTTAGAAAAAAGTAAAGCGGAAATAAAAAGTACACAGCGGAAAAGTAAAAAGTGCAGGGAAGAAGAAAACAAACACAAGTTTTTATACTGGTTCGGCAACAACTCGTGCCTACATCCAGTCCCCAAGCAACCACCGGTTCTTGAGATTTCCAATAACCTTGTAAAATCCTTTACAAGCAAAGATCCACAAGGGATGTACCCTCCCTTATTCTCTTTGAACAACCAAGTGGATGTACCCTCCACTTGAACTGATCCACAAGAAATGTATCCTCTCTTGTTCTTAGTATTACAACCCAAGTAGATGCATGATTTACTTGTACCACAAAGGATGTACCCTCCAATGTGTTAAGACAAATAATTCTTAGGCGGTTAGTCCCTTGAATCTTTGTAAGGGGAAACAAAAGATATCTCAGGCGGTTAGTCCTTTGAAATCTTTTGTTTAAATGGAAGAGGAAGAATCAAAAGAATTCTTACGCAGTTAGTCCTTTGAAATCTTTTGACAAGAGGGAGAAGGAATGAAAAGATAGCACATTTTTGTTTTCTACAGAATTTCCACTTGCAGAAAAAACAAAGTTTTGAAACAAACTTTAAAAAGCTTTTTGGCAAAGAAAAAGCAATGGGCAGTGGTTAGAGAAAGTTTGTGAAAAATGATTGTTTTTAAGAATATCACATATATTTTGAACGTGTGCCAAAGTCATGCTTTTATAGACTCTTCACGTATGGTCAAAGAAACCATTGGAAGAGTTATGACTTTTGAGAAAACCATGTTGAGAGTTATAACTCTTAACTTTTTCTTTAAAACTATTCACTGGTAATCAATTACCACAATGGTGTAATCGATTACACAATGTATTTTATGAAAAGTTGTGACTCTTCACAATTGGATTTGAATTCCAACGTTCAGATTCACTTGTAATCGATTACTAATATAGTAATCGATTACACTATTTGAAAATCATTTTGGAAAATTATAAATCATTTGAAAACATTTTGAAAACCAAACTGGTCACTGGTAATCGATTAATGCCAATTGGTAATCGATTACCAGAGAGTAATCACTCTGGTAACCTAGAAAATTTGAGAAAATTCTTTTGTAAAACAAAACTGTGCTATTTGGTTTTTGAAAAATTCTTTTAATATTTATCCTATATGAAGTCTTGACTTGTTGCTTCTTGATTTCTTCTCTTGAATCTTGGATTGGATTCTTGATGCTTGATCTTGAAGTCTTGAATCAATATTGAATCAAGCACTTGGGCTTTTGGCATCATCAAAATTGCTTGGTTCATCATCATGAAGCTTGCTTCTACAGGAGTATGTTGATGCATTACATTCTATGCAAAATAGTAATTCTTTAGTCAAATGTAGTGCATAGTGATCTGAGCAAGCAATTCCAAGAAGGACTATGCCGATGTTGGATCAATTTCATCCATGCAGTCATGATTCCATTGAAAACATTGTTGATGTCAAAGCGGACGGTAACTGTGGGTATTGTGCAATTACTGCCTTATTAGTTATGGGTGAAGATTCATGGTCTTTGGTGCGCAGCCATTTGCTTAAAGAACTTGCCAAATGGTCTGATGAGTATATCAATGTGCTTGGTGGCATAGACAGATTTGAGGAATTAAAGCGGTCACTACTTGTTGATGGATTATCCATGGTTATCATGGATAAGTGGATGAATATAACTGACATGGGATATTTGATTACATCAAGATATAATGTCATCCTTGTTTCTTTTTCTCTCCAACAGAACATGATGTTTTTCTCTCTAAGAAGTCAACCACCAACCGATTGTTCTATATATCGTGTAATATTTATCGGTTATGTGTATGACAATCATTTTGTTCAAGTAAATGCATGATCATCCTATTTGTTTAATTTATGTATTAAATTGTGTTATAATAATTTGAATGTGTATGTCCATATGTAACAAATATTCCTAAGAGACCGTTGTCTCTTACCGCCAATAGTTTTGTTATGGTCTACACATTGTCATCCTCAGGCAAAACAGTGCCCTACTTCATATATTAGTAGAATGCAACAATACAAAAATTTGTTGATGTTGAAAACAGACTTTGTTGATTTAAGTGAAGATTGAACATTTTGTTACTTATATAATTGTCATGCAAAACGATAATATATTTCATTGGACGTTTAAATGGTTTAGGGTTACTATAATACCTAGGGTTTAGTGTTGCGTGTGTTATTAAGGTTTAGGGTTACTTGAATATGTGGGGTTTAGTGATGTGTAACTAATTAGGGTTTAGTTTTAATTAAGTACTTAGGGTTTATTGTTATGTGACAAATATAGGATTTATGGTTTAATTCACGACCTAGGGTCTAGTGTTTCCTGAGTTATTAAATAATAAACATTGTGTAGTTACAAAAATAAATAAAGAGGTTCTCAAATAAAAAAAATAATGAACATTGTCTAATAATATTGCATACAAAAATCATATAAAACGTAATAAATTCTAAATGTCTTCATGCGTCTTCCATACGTCGCCTTCGTTGCGATCGCGCATATACATTGCGTTCCATAGTAACACCTCTAACGATCCTTAGGCAATCTTCCGTGACAGTGTATGCTTTTGTACCTTTTGTCACTATCCTTAGGTTGAGCATTCGTTCTAACCTTTCAGCTATTGCTTAGCAAGCCTTCTATGACATTGACAACAACAAAAAAGGTTTATACTTAATGCATGTTGAAATAAAATGAATAACATAGTCAATTGAAAATATATTTTACCATTGCATGTTGAGACTGCTCTACATGACCAGGTGCATTTGTAGGTGCTTCGTTCATAGCTTCTGCCGCCACTGGGTGTTGAGGAATATCTAATTCAATAAATGTGTCATCGTGCACCACAAGTGGATGTCTAGGTGGATCCCCAAGCTGTGCCAAACTCATGAAGGGATGAGAAATTATGTAGATCCACTCCATGTAATATATTGCACACTGTCCAGGGGCAACACATATCTGACCCATTGGTGCAAGATATTCAGAAAATTGAATCCATCTATCATCAATATCTTTTATGCATATAATGTTGACACAACAAAGTGTGGAGGAATGCTCTACACATACCCAAACTATCGCACAACCCTTTCTAATTGGTGTATGACAACAGATGGACCCCATCAGATGTGTCCAAAAAATAGTGAAATCAACTCGAATTCTCTATATGCACGGATGCATGGTGGTCATCATAAGGAATCCATCACACAGGATCAGACATCAATCTATCTAGCCGCTTCCGATACGTTGACACTGGTAATGCCTTCCCAGACTTCCAGTGGTAGGCACATGATTTCCTCTCATCATAATCTTCAGCATAATAGACTCAACAACAGAAGGAAAATGCTCTTAGATCCAACACTACACATATTTTGAAAACAAAAAAGAAAAATCAAAACAATAGTGAACATAAAATACATAACAAAACTAAAAAATTCAATTCAATTATAATTATCTGTAAAAGTGTGATATATCTTGCAAGTTGTCTTGCACTGCTCTTGGATGCATCATTCAAATTATCATACATATGGACTAGGGCGGCAACTCCTCTTGCATAGCTTCCACTCTAAGTGAGGTCACGAAAGGCGTCCAAGAATACCACATGCACGTGTGTGGCACTCTTGTTAGCAAAGAGAGTGCAACCTACCAGATGCAACAAATATGCTTAAGCTGCTACAGTCCACTGTGCGGCATCACATTTGCTACGATAAATGTCTTGCAACCATGATAGTCGAACTACGCCCCATGGCAGTGTACTGCCTTAGCTCTTGCTTCTTTTGCACTAACTTCACGCAATTCAACTAACAACAACATGGCTTCGTCCATACGAAGAGCCTCGAAGCTATGGAAGGCGCTTGTGATGGGTAGATGAAGCAACGATGCCCATTATCAAGGGTGATAGTCATCTCTCCTACAGGAAGATGGAAACTACTAGTTTCCTTATGCTACCTCTTCGCAAAAGTTGATATAAGTCCCTGATCGCCAGTGTCCAAGGAACATGCGATTAAATGACTTAATCTTGTGGCAACGACTAAGTCTTCAGTCTTTGGAGCATGCCTGCCAAATTTCTCAACCTTTATTCGATGAGAAGATAACTTCAACTGAGGACATTCATGAAAATCACAATTTAAATCATTTCAAAAATAATAACAAATACTTACAAAAATATTTTTTATTTAAAAATATAAATATCTTTCCATTCCAAACAGTCACTGTAACATGATGAACATAGCCAATCAGAACTAATGTGTCATGGGGCCCGCTTGGAAAACCCTCAGCATCAAGAACTACATCATTAGCAGTTGTTTCTTCAGGTTGTTCATGGACCTCATCAGCTACATGATCCACGTGCTGAACATCCTTAGCAATAGGTGCAGCTTCTCATTGCCTACGTGCAGATGTTATTGGCCTATGCTGCTGGGGGCTTCATCAGCATCACCACTCCCTTCTCTCCCTAAGGCTCTTCCTATAACTCTACCTAAAGCTCAACTCAAACCTCTGATTTTAACCATAATTTGCACATTAAAATAGTCATAACAATTTATATAAGTGTTTAAACACTACTTCAATCAATTAGTATTTATTAATTCATAAATAAAAAATTTATTAATTTTTAAATAAATTTTTTTATTACTTTTATATATTCATAAATGCATATAGAAATTATTTTTTCAAATACATAGACCTCACATAACTAATTCTAGTAAACTTAAATTAATGACCAAAATGTAACTACAATTTTGGTTTTTATTTCTAACAAATCACTATTTTATTTTTCAACAAATTACTATGACAATAACTTTAAATTTTTTTAAAGTAATGAAAATATTATAATTTTAAACTTCCAAACACTATTTATATAAATATTTAATAGTATGAATCTAATAATATATATACGGCTATATTAATAAAAAAAATTAATTTAAAATTTTACATTTTCTTCTTACACTAAATTTTGAAATATATACTAATAAAAAATTGGAATTTATGATATGTAACAAATTTATAAAAAAAAAATTCAAAATACCAAATATAATTAAATTACTTATACTTTTAAAAACAATATTAAATCACAATAATATATATACATTGTTTGGAAAATAAACAAAGTACTTAACTTCTTTATTAAAAACCAACTTCATAAAATAAATGTAATTATTTAAATAAAAAAACAAAGATATATTTATTTACTAAAAATTATTTTTTTTAACAAAATTTAAGTTATTTATAATTTTAAAACAAAATTTATTTCTTTAAATATTAAATTAAAAAAATTAAAAATATATACGGATTAGATAATCCGTATAAGTCATACGGATTACTTTCACAATCCACACAATCATAATAAACAAACAACCGATGAGGGACCCCAAGAACTTACGATAGAGATGATGGTGGGACAATCAATGACAGCGGAGCAACAATGGAGGGACTCATAGACTGCTTTCACAGTGCGACGGTGGAGCTGGTTTCATGCAACAAACAGAATGAACAGTAGCACAATCGCGAGGAAAGCAAAAGGCTGAGGGAGGCACGATTTTAAATTTTTAGTGAAGGACATTTTTGTGCCTTCAAATAATTTGTTGCATGTACCAACAATTCAGTTGGGTGCACAAAGAAAAATCCATAACTTTAACTCTATTTAACTAGAGCTTTCGTCATTGGACCACCATAAATCACCAATAAATTACTTGTGATTGACTTTCGTTGCCCTACCCGATCTCCATCACCACTTATGTGCCCTTCCCCACGCTAAAATTCCACCATGATTTCTCCTCCACTCTAAACATGTTTCAGGTAACCCACAACTTTGAGTTGACCAAGAATACCAAAAGATACATGCAAGTTTCAGGTATAATGAAAATTTTAAACCGATAACAATAATAAGCAAATCTTGACAATGTTAGAGTTGTTGCTTCCTGTACCAAAAAATTGCTTCCTGCACCTCTTTTGGTCTTTTGGATTGGCCAATTCGGGATGTAAAGTTATATTCTGGATTGATTTCACCTTTTGACTTCTGCAACGGCTAATCTGTAAAGTAAAACAAAAAGCATTCCAAAAAGTTGTAAGAAGCAATTTTTGAAGGCAGGAAGCAACAAATCTTGACAAGAAATAAAAAAATCTCAGTCGCGTTCTAGGTTGAACACTCCCCTTGTACGACTTACACAGTTCTTTGCTCTGTTCATCCTGGATTGTTTCGTGGGATTTTTTCTTCTTTTTTTTTTTTTTTTCAATTATGATAAATGATGGCATGCGAATTTATAAACAAAAGCCAAAATGTTGTGGTGAAAAGATGATACTTCAACAAACCAAGGCGCACAATTAGCTCCATTAAGAAGGTTACAGGAATAAATTTGTTAATCAAGCTACAATGAAACAAACCACAGAATGAGTTGTTTAATATATTAAAAATTGAACAGAATGAGATACTTGGTTACAAAAATGATTATATTTTAGCTCTATTAAAAGAGTATAACCAACGAAAACGGAAAATGGAACATAACAATCCAATTGTTTCATTTTTGTTCCAAGTATCAAACGCCAATGGAACCAAGATGATGTTATCGAATGACTTATATACTAATGAAAAATGCAAACACTCTTTGAAAACATCATTATTAGCTAAAATTTATTAAGAAAATCATATTTTTTTTAGAGTTTAATGTCTATGTAGTACAAAACAATTTTGCCCTCTTATCCAACTACAAATCACTGTTTAAATTATTATCAGATAATTATTTTAAAAACTAACAAACTTTTCATATATAATGGATTGTGATTAGACGATTATATAAATTTTTTTACAGTTTCAATACAAAACCTTTTTTTTCATTTTTTAAGTCTCTATTTAATAAGCTCCATTCATAATTTTATAAATTTTAACAGATATTAATAAGGTGTGTTTTAAAAAATGTTAGAATGTTACTAGCACTCCTCATAAGCTGTCTAAATGTTAGTTTGCTTATATATCATTATATTCAGAGAAACCTGACCTAGCTATTGCGAACTATCAGTTTCCTTCCGGTCGTCTTACCAAGGTGCTACACCTGAAGAATCTTAAACAGCAAATTCTCTACCAGAAAAGCTGCAAATACCTGCTATCATGTGCAAGATTACAACAACCATCAAATTTTTACCAGTGTAAGTATTATTAAGTTTAAGGAGGCATTGCATTATACAACAATATGGAGAAAAGTACAATAAAGTCTAATTACGAAGATGCTGTTAAAATTAATGGCTCTACATGATGATAGTGCACATGAAGTATGGAACTGTAAACCAATTTAAACTAACACCAAAGACTACATACAATGTTTGAACAGAGGTGGAAAAAATCTGCATAAAGTCTTCACTGGCACTTCATTTTACTCCATGTAAACTAGCAAGAGGATTCTTTCAGACAATGGCTTCAGGAGCTGGGGTATACCAGCCATGATGGATCTCCACTGCCTTCTTTCTTCGGGCAAGCCGAGACTTGCGATTTGCTCCAGTGTTCCTGTGCAGTGTGCCCACTCTCACAGCTTTGTCAATTATTGAGTATGCCTCTCCAATCAACTTCTCAATTGGGAGGATTTCTTCGGCCTGCGCATCTGATTTCTTCTTAAGTACTTCTAGAGCTTCCAAAACCTGCAGACAGTTGATTAGAAGATTGTAAAAATAATTAATCTCCCCCTCCCCCTAAATGATATCATATGAAATGCTAGAAATTGAGCTGATAAGGAGAGGTATTAGTCGAGCTTCGACAAGAAACAGAATTGGTATTCTATGAGAGTATTTTATACCCTGAGCAAGATCAGAAGCATTTGATGCAGTTTAAAGTACCCACAACTATGGTTCACAATGTTAAGTAAACATACATCTTAGTGTTCAAAAGTGCCCAATATAAGCACTTGCAGTTACATCATCTGCTACGATATCAGGTTTCTTAATTGTTTTTGGAGTCCTACATTAGGTTAGAATGGACTGAACTTCTGTAAGTTGTATTACACTACTAATTGACCAAGAATACATACTAACACGTACTTGGGGCATCAGTAAAGTATTTTTTCATCATGCACGTTATGCAGTCATACTAACATCACACGTAAGAGTCCTATTTGTACTTCTGGCATTCGTAAAGTGTTTTTACATCATGCACGTCATGCACGACATGCCACGCTTTGCTAGAATAAGTGACTCTAAAGAAGGGACAAATAAGAGCAATCATGCCTTCCACTCTAAAGTCTAGTAATAGTTTCATGCTGATAGAAAACCAAAAAGTTTTTTCAAGCATTATGTTGTTACAAATTACAAATAGGGTATTAGGGACGAGAGGGATATTCGATACTATTTTATTGCTATACCTGTGACCACTTAATTTTAGACACCAGAAGAAAAAGATATCACAATCTTTTCCAATGAAAGCAAATCATTCATTTAATATGAACATCAATAAAATTTTATAGAAACAAATGAAGAAAAGTATACTTATTCATTTTCAGTCTATGCTAGCAATCTACCAAAACATGTAAAGAAAATTTGGCTGTAAACAAAATCCATGCCTCCAAAAGAGAAAAAACTAGATACAAACTTAAACCAACCCTGCACACAGATCTCAAAGCCACAGTAAGTTCCAAGTTCAACGAGTTAGAGTGAAGAGAATATGTTATTTCCACACATTTCTCATATTCTCCCGCATAGCTCTCTTACAGTCATACTTCATATCATCACCATCTATTTTTCTTCTTTCTCTCCCTCCCCGTTTTCTTACATACATAACACATTTCCCTATGTGAGTCACCTGAGTTCCACATTACATGCAACTAACATTAATCATATCAAAAAACACAAATACAACTCAATAATCAAACTAACAATTTAGTAAAATTTCATAAAATTTAACTAAATAAAAGTGACTATAGTGAAACTAATAATAAAAGTGACTAAAACATGATTTTTTTCTAAATTGCATTCTTAAACATGGTATACAATTGGTCAGCCACAACAAGTAATACTCAAAATGGTTCCATTTTAATAAACACTTGTAGGAGAAAATAAAAGGTAAAATGAGTTAAGTTTCTCCCATAATTAAAAATTAGCTTTTGCATAAGTTAATTTATAGAAACTCTCTCATTTAGTTTTTCCAAAAATTGGATTTAACTTATGCACAAGCTAATTTTAGCTTATGGGGAAGCTTAATTGATTAGACCTTTTTTCCTTATTTTCTTACAGCTGTCAATTGACAAAATTTATTCAAACAAGACCTAAAACTAAGAATGACTAGAATTGAATGAAATGAAATGCAAAAACGGGTACCAGTGTAATAATTTTTTATACAATCATACATTGTCATTTCGATAAGATTGTTGACTTCTATAATAATTTCTTCAAAAATTCATTTCTAATAAATTGAATTTCGTGTGTGAAAATTCAACTCATAAAATTACCACTTCATAGTTCAGATATTTTATAACAGAACAGCATAAAACTAACTCTCTCGTTATCACAGACTAATTCCATCCCAAACAAAAAGTGTAAGATGGAAATAAATGAAACACACTATCCATCCTATTTCACTCTCCACTCTACTCTACCCAATTCAAAACCATTCAATTGAAACAAAAGGTTACCTTCTTGGTACGTGTTTTAATCTCCGATTTGCGAGCTTTGTTGTAAACGCGGTGCTTCTCGGCTTGGCGCGCTCTCTTTACCGCCGAATCCACCTTCTTCTTCGGCGCAGCCTCGCAAACCACAGACGCGCGCCTCAGTACTGTGCTTAGCGACAAGGAGTTACCTGAAAACCATACCCGACACAGACCCATGATTCAAAACACAACCAAAATCAAATCTTTCGCCCTTTCTGATGGAGTGGGTGAAAAGGTACCTTTTGAGAAGAAAGGGCGTGAGAGGTTTCTGGAGAAACTGAGAGAAGCGGAATTGGAGATGCAAAGGGATGAAGAAGAGGATGTGAGGGAGAGGCTCCTCATTTGGGAGGGAAGGGTTAGCCATGAGCACGAAACTGACGCTGCCATTTTTCTGTGTGAGAGAATGAAGGGACCCTTCTCTCTCTTTATCCGTTGGGGAGAGGGGATGATGATTGTTATCTGTTGAAGGCTCTCAACTCAGATAGTATAATATATTCTTGCTGCGTTCTTTATTTCATCTCCAGTTTAAATATATTTTTAATTTCTCATTTTTTTGGAATTTTTTAAAAATAAAATTTATACTTTTTAATCACTCAATTTCATAAAATATTTTTTCAAGTTTCTCGAATTGATTTTTGGCAATTAAAAATGCATAATTTGCAGTGTTGTGTGTGTTTTTAGAAAGACTAAAAATACATTTCATGAATTAGAGGATTAAATAATATAAGTTTTAATTTAAAGAGTTAAAAATATAGTTATTAAATTTGAGGGACTCCTCTAAAAAAACTGAGGGACTAATCATATTTAAATGTTTTTTTTATTTCTCTTAAATAACTTTTTGGTTCCTATAAAATACAAGTTTTTTTATTTTAGTCCTTTAAAGATTTTTAAAGGTTTTAGTCATTACTCCCAAGGAAGGAAGGAACAATATTAGATGAAGATAATATAACTTAAAAACAATATTGACAATCTATTAACTTCTTACATCATCAAGAAGAGTCACGTGTAAATTTTTTTATAAATCATATTTTTTATGATAAATTATTTGATTGGCAACGTTGTTCTTACATCATCATATAATGTTATTACTTAGCAACCAGAATAAAAAAAAATCTTTAAAGGATAAAAACAAAAGAATTTTCCATGACTACAATAATTTTATAAAAAAAAAACCTATTTTGTAGGGATCAAAATGTTGTTTAAGTCTGATGTAGAAAAGTGGTTGTTGAAGTCTTCTTACTTTTATTTGGATAAAACTTAGATGCACTACAATTTTTATTTGAACAAAACTTAGATGCACCATTACATAAGGGTGTTCATGGGTTAATTTGAATTATATTTGGAAGAAAATAAAATCCAAATCAATCAAGGGAATTCTTACTCTCACTATTAATTTATGAAAAATAGTCAGAATAGACCAAATTGTCCTTAAGGTAGTTTTCCCACTGTCATACCCTAATTTCGTTCGAGAACTATCGTTCATTGATCTTCTGATCCTTGCTAGTCAACTTACAGTGTTGAACGCCAATTACAGTGCAAAGCAAGGAACCATTCAGTGTTTTGATCAGGAAGACAAAAGATACTAAGAAAGGAGGGCAAAAGGGTCTGGTCCTTGTTTTTCCTAGGCCCCAGCTCTCGCCAGGCCAGCATTTGACTCACCTGGGCCACCAAATAACTTCAAGGCTAAGGGACTAGCTCGCCTGGGCGAGCTCACTGCTTCAGGGTTAAGTTTCAGCTCGCCTAGGCGAGCTGCAATCGCCCCAAGGTGACCTTTTGCCTATAAATACACATCCTAGGGGTGTTCTAAAGGTCCAAGTGTCAGAAGTGGAGAGAATTGAGAGAAGAGAGAAAGAAGAAGAAGAAGAAAGAAGAGGAAATGAAGCTGAATCGCGACCGCGATCATTCCCTACGTCATTTTCTTGTTCTACGTTCTTCGTGCGACCGTCGATTAGTTTTACTTTTAGGGATTGAATGTGATCTATGTACCATTAGGGGTCCCCCTTGTTATTATGTGCACATTCATCTTCTACATCTATTATCGGCGATCCCGTTTTCCTTTGTAAAGTTCAATCTTAATCGATCACTAGTGTTGTCAAGTTGTCTTTAAAGAGATTGAAAGTTAATAAACAAAACCAACTCATAACTAATTTCTTTTTATCAAATATCACTTGAGATCGTTTCAAGGTTCAACGCCTTAACGATTCTCTTCGCTTTTCAAAATTTAAAACATCGTTTCAAGGTCCAATGCCTTAAACAACTTTTTGTTCGCAATTAAAATGAATCTTTCAAAAACATAAAAATCAATTTAACACACAAACATTCAGACTTAAAGAACTACATAGGTTTGAATTCCTCATCGCACCCGAGGATACGTAAGAGCAAAGGCAACACCCTTGTCGACCCCAAAAAATATATATATAAAATGGGAAAATACATAATTTTGAAGTCATGTTATGCACACTCGATTAAAGGTTGTCGTCCCTTGTGACAGGCGCGTGGGGTGTTAATACCTTCCCTATGCATAAACAACTCCCGAACCCTTATTTTCAAAATTCGTAGAGCTTTTTTTGGTTTTTCTAACGTTTTTCTCAAATAAACGTTGGTGGCGACTCCACGCGTTTTCTTCATGAGAAGACGCACTTTTACCTTTTGCCTCGCCCTCCCATCGAAGGGTAGGTTGCGACAGATGATGACTCCACTGGGGACTTGTTAGAGAGTTAAGCCATTCGATCAGTGTGCAATGTTTATCATGACTTCTTCTTCATTCATGTTCCCTTTTCTCTTTTATCTTTGTTTTGTCCATATTTGTGTATAACCTTTGCTATGCTATTGTGTTTGGTGTGTTTCTATCATTCGTAGTTAGAAATATTCTTGTTCTATGCACAACCACAACCACAATCACAGATACCACCTGCTAATTGTATCATCAGACCCTCATTTAGAGGAGATCCTTTGGACTTTGACGCTGCTTCAGTCCTATAAGGATTATGTAGCTGACTAGTTGGGCATGTATGGATCAGTGAGCTCAGAGTAGAGCTAAAGTTGGTCAACCATGGTGGCAATGTTATGCCTTACCCTACCTAGCTGACTATGAAGGGGTGCATGAATAGGTCAAGGCTTAAGAGCATGCATGATGTGCAATACAAGTCCACAAATAAAGGTGTAATCAACACCTTTATTGAGAGATGGCACAAGAAGACCTCCTTCTTCCACCTTCCAGTTGGAGAGATGACCATCACCCTGGATGACATGTCATGTCTTAGGACAACTCCTTGATCACACATACATGAGCTACATGAGGAAGGAGATCAAAGGTTTGTTGAGGTTAGAGCTTGGTACTATGACTGACTAGGAGGCAGATGTTGTGATGTTAGCATGCAACAGAGTGACATTGAGTTGGTTAGAAGGGATGTATCACACCTATGTTGCTAGTAAGTCATACGTATGGGCAGCTAGGGCATATTTGTTGCATTTGGTCGGTAATACCATATTAGCCAACAAGAGCTTGACGCATGTACACATTTGCTACTTGCACTACCTCAGTGATCTAGATTGTTGCAACGAGTACACATGGGGAGCAACTACACTTGCATTTCTTTATGATCAACAGTCATATGCAAGCAAGTATGGCAACCAACAAATGAGAGGTTATATGACGTTGCTCATTGTAAGAATCGTTTTTTTTTTTGTATACATAATTCTTTGTTTCTTAATATTATATGACACTAACAATATATTTTATGTTTTACAGAATAGGTGTTTGAGCATCTATCAACCATTTCTTGTAGTGAGAAGGTGCTAGATTAAGGTCGCAAGCACCCACTTGCGCCTTTGTGGTTTATGTTGAGTGCTACCGGCAAGGTTGTTGCGACTAGGGAGTTTTTGGATCGATTGCAGATGGTTGATGTTTTTTGGTCACCATATGCATCACGCAGAGACATCAGACCTTTTGAGGACTTTGGCTACATCAAAGTTGGGACAAACATGTGGTCGTATCTATCGGAGAGGGTTTTGAGATAGTTCAGTACGTATAGAGGATTCGCTTGGAGCCACCTGGGCATCCTCTCCATATGAAAAGTGTTATAGGGCATGGAACGAGTGAGAGGAACATGTGGTGCTATTAGGCATAGTTGTTCTACATAGGGCTTTATGGGCATGCACTATAGACTATCTGCCTTGGTATTACGAGCATTCACGTCCATACTTGATTCCGCCACAAGAGGGAGAGGCACCATGCAGTCTTGTACATATTTTGCCATAACCACAGCCTCAACCTCAACATCAACCATAGCCTGGTGGTGGTCAAATACCAGATTATGTACCAGGCGATGATACTCTTGTCAGGTAACGCAAACAAATATTGTCATCATTTTGTTTTAATCTTTAATCAAAAAATAATTACTAATTGTATTGTTAATATTCATGTAGGATCAATTCTAGATAATGTTAGCGTCCACATAGAGATTGTTGGACATGAGAGTTGTACCTGATAGCATAGATAGTCATCAGGTCATACAACAACTTCTACTAATAACATAGAAGGGTCAGTTGGATGTAGCTCAGTCAAGCAGTGATCGCCGCTAGGAAGAAACCCCACAAAGGTAGCAAAAAGAGGTGGTCGTAGAGGGAATTGATGTTGTTTTCTTATTATTTTTATGTATTCAACTTATGATGTGTTTGTACAATTTTATATTTATGTTTAAACAACACACGTCCAATAATGTGATCAATTAAAAACATGGGGCTACATAGACTCATCATCTTCATTAAAGCTTCCTGTCGCCATTGATCCACACATCAGACCAATGATCTCTTAAGTTGATACCATTAGGATATTCAAACAATACCCTCTCATAAGTTGATACCACATCACCATCATATTACATAATAGCAACGACTCCCTCCATCTTCAACCCAATATGGTGAAATATCAAAACAATGCAATGAATCAGACCACTTGTATTTATTAGCATCTTATATTGTGAGTCAATTATCAACAACAACCAAGATTGCACGACAAAATATAAGATTCAAATTACATTGAGCTCTACAAGGACATTGTTGGCTTGTCAGACTGTCATAAATATGATTGCTAAATCACAATATAAAACATTAAGTTTTACTTTTTAAAAATTAAAACACTTAAAAAAACACAATGAAATCATAATTCCTTTGTATTAATCAATACAACGGAATCATGATTTCATTCCCTAGTCAGGGTAAAAATAAAATAACAAAACAAAATCATACTTTGGTTACAAATTTGTGAATGTAATCAAATAATACAACAAAATCATGATTCCATTATGTTATTTAACAATATAAAAAAATAACAATAAAAATATGATTATGTTGTACAAGCATATAACAAAATCATATTTTCATTATTAATTTTTTTCACCCCATTACACAATAGAATCACAATTCTATTATGCAATTTTTCAAGGGACAATTTCAGAATATGCCTAAAAGGCATCCACCTGAGTAGTACTATTAGCAAAAGTTATAGTACCAATAGCAATACCCTTCAATCAATTCATACATTTTGGATTGGGTCAATTTTTTTTTTACAACCTAAACCGGATAAATTTTTTATTATTATTTTACAACCAATCTGATAAAAAAACGAGCTTCATTTCAAATTAATTGGATTGTATGCTATGTAAATATGCAAAATATTGTTTCAAGAAAAAAATAATGAAAGCACATGATTTTGCCAAAAAATTGTGTATAGACCTCGTATTTGTCAAACTTAAATATTCAAAAGTTACAATACGGAATATTTCTCAACATTATACCCTCAAATTTAACTATACATCATAGAAGCTCAGTATCATAAGCACGATGTTCCGTTAAAACTAGTAAAAACCATAAAAAGCTGAATTTGTTGAAAACTGCTGTAATATTTTTCTGTTATGATATTTCTATTTCTAATGTAGAGACAAATTACTGCTTGGAGAAGAACTTGAGAAACAACATACTGCAATCGAACTTGAATAAGCTAAATGATAGCTGAATGCAAGTTCAGTATATATGTCAGTTAGTAAACAATGTAATTGTTGAAAAAGACTACTTCACAAACGCAATACGCATCCAAAGGCAAAAAGAATATCTATATTTGCTAGAGTTGACAAAAGCCATTGAAATATAATCCACTAAAAAACTATGATTAATATACTCATTCCATCAAGTTCCAAGATTTGAGGGGGAACAGGTTTTTGTTCTATAGCACTGCACACTGTATTTGAAGGGGACAAGAAAAGAAAATCTGCCCCATTAGGTATTGCTTGACCACTCAGATGTGAAAACTAAAATCTATCAGCCGTCATCACAGCAGGTTGAGCTTCAACATGCCTTTTAATAAGATATGGACCCATTTCAACAGCTTCCTGCAACTGCATGCAATATTACTGAATTGTCACTTCAATAAAAGAATAGGCAAATAAGCATGCTGCTGTTCTTTTCTTGTTCCCTTTATGTATGTATGTATAAAAATGGGCATATCAAGTGAAATTTTTTGGTTAGTGCAAGAAATTAAAACAACACGAGCCATAAAACTATAGGTGAATGTCACATAACCCACTTAAAAATGTCACATACATTAACGTGCGTGCACACCAAACACAATACAAACACGCCGATGCACAAAAGCCTGGAAAGGATACTCAAAATACTCAAATGCACATGCACAATATGGTGCAGTGTTTTAAAACCCGGGTCGACTAGACAGATCCAACCGATTGAACCGTGAACCGGTGTTCTGTTCGAGTTGGGTTGCAAATTGGATCGGTCCTGGAGTTCCCCCGGCAAAACCCGGTGTGACCAGGCCGGATTTCCGGATTAACCGCCAATTGCAATGACCCGAAATGGGTTGCGGAGCTCAAAGCCAATTTTCCAAAAAAATAATGAAATTGTAACCAGCTTGGATTCAAACCCAGGTCCCGTAGTAGCATAAACACTCATTGATGCTGCTCCAAAGCGTTCAAGATGGCATAATATCAACAAATGTTATATTTATCATATACATATAACGTTTACACAATTTGAAGAAAAATATGCTAAAAATTCTCTTGGAATTAGCACTACACCTTACCACCACATCACCACAATTATTTAATAAATAAATACAATATATATATACTCTTTATGTTACCTATAGTTTTCTTTTTGTTGTATGATGTACAAACATAATATATGTCTACTATAATTTTATGTCACGATAAATTTTAGGGTAAACTATGTATTTAGTCCTTGAACTTTTATGATTTTGGTCCTTAAACTTTGCATAGATTGGTTAATGTCCCTGAACCTTTTTTCCGTCCAATGTTTTCGTCCATTTTAACTGTTAAGTGATTATATGACATTGTTTTTATTATTTTATTTAATTTTTGATAATTTTTAACCGCTAGAAAATGGTAAGTTCAACTTTAAAATCTGTATCAAACAGTTTCTAGTAGCTTAAAAATCGCCAGAAATTGCTTCTTCCTGATTCCCAAATCAAAGATAATGAAGATCCTATACAATCATCAAATCAATAACAAACTAAAAATAAAATCCCCAAATCAAAAGCCATCTTTCTTCTTTGCCACAATCATCAAATCAACAAAAAAAACCCTTAACAAAATCCCCAAATCAACAACCCTAAACAACATTGTCACTGTTAATTGTGGGCCCTTATCACCATTAATGGCCTCATTTTCTTCCTTTAATTTCTCATTGTTAGATTGTGTATAGTAGTTCTCACAATTTTGGTAATAAGAAGCAATGATCCATCTAACAAGGAACGAAGAGCATGCGGTGTCAGCTTACAGCAGCATGGTCCTCGCAATTCTATCGATTTCAATGTCCGTGTGGCATGTGTGCTTGCAACAATCATTATAATGGTGGCCCGCAGCACACGACAAGGTTCGGAGCTAAAAACCCTCCTTGTTACCTCCTTTCATTCTTCTAAACTTTTTCACATTTGATCTTGTCTTTCCTATAAAAAGGCTCCCTTCCACTCTTACACCATAATTAGATCCAAAAACGCTCGAGGGAGAAGTTGATGCAATCCTTTCTCCCAAGGTTATTGGACAGAAGACTCCAAGATGATTGGGTTAGAGCTGCTAAAGAAGGCTCTGGGGTTCTCATGAACCTCAGGATAGATTTTTGAGCTCATGGGTCAATGTTGGGTCCACTCTTCTTTGTAAATATTAGAATAGATTTTTTCTTCTTTTGAGCCTTGTATTTTGGTCATTCTAATAGTATAGGATTTTAGCCTTGTATTTCAGGACATTTTGAGTAGTCCTTGTACTAGAAATTTTTTTTGTATTTTCATGTATTTTGGCATGGGATGAATTTAGCTATTATAGGAGTTGTGTGTAGTTAAGCTCTAGCTTCTCATCTCAAGGAGGTGAGCTTAACTATTAGAGGGGTGTGTTTAGTTAAGCTCTAACTTCTCTATAAATCTTCTCAAGGAAGCTTCTCAAAGAAGTTTTTCAAGGAAGCTTCTCAAGGAGGTGAGCTTAGTTATTAGAAGAGTGTGTGTAGCTAAACTCTAACTTCTCAAAGAAGCTTCTCAAAGAAACTTCTCAAGGAAGTTTTTCAAGGAAGCTACCTAGGTTATAAATAGAAGTATATGTAACACTTGTTGTAACTTTGATGAATGAGAGTCTTGTGAGACACAACTCAAAGTTCAACTTCTCTCCCCCTTTTCCTCCTTTAATTTTATGCTCCCCCCTTTCTCTTTCTCTCTCTTTTTTTTCCTCCATTGAAGCATCCTTTCTAAGCTTCTTATCCAAAGCACATTCTTGGTGGCGAAGTTCCTTCTTCCATGACTTATTCCCTAGTGGATGACACCTCCTCTCACTTCTTCTCCTTTATCTTCCGCTGCATCTCCATGGTGGAAAATCACCATTGAAGGACCTCATTGAAGCTCAAAGATCCAGCCTCCATAGAAGCTTCACAAGCAAGCTTACATCAAGTGGTATCAGAGCACAAGAGCTTCAAGTAGGTACTCCTTAAACCTTCATTAATTTTCAGCTTTACCTTCTCCTCCATTGTTATTCCTTCATTTTTCTCCATGTATCTCCTCACATGTCTTGTGCTAAATGTTGTTAACATGGTTCAAATTTCTTGTTCTTGTTCTTTGAACCATGAATTGTGTTGAGTTTAGGTTCCTTTGAGTTTCGTCTTGTTATTTTTTGTGGCTGAAACCTAAACCATAAAATTCTTAAAAATAACATTAAAGTAGAAGAAAAACTCAAAAATCTAAAGTGACTTGTTCACCTATTGTAATTTTGTCATAGAACTCATGTCTAGTCATGAAACTTGTCACATAAGATTTCTTATGTTGTGTTGAATTTTATTTTTCTTGTTTCTTTGTCTAACTCATTTGTTCATGAGTGTATGAAATTCTTTTAGTCTATTATTTGATTTGAGTCAAATCTTGCATGTTAATTAGTCCTTAACATGTTCATGCAAAATTCTAAGAGAATCTTTGATTGTGAACCTTTACTTGAACTTTTAGATTTTCTTATGATTGTGTATATTGTGAATTTGAGTTTTGGTAAATGAATTGTTGACTGAAATTTTGATCCTAAGTAAATATTGAACTCCTAAAACTGTAGTAAGCCTAGTGAGTTCAACATACATAGGAAGGTTGAAAGTAAGCCCAAAGCAATCAATATTCCATGCTAAAAAAAAAAAATTCAGAAGTCTAAAATCGTTGGTGCTGGCAGTTTGGACATACGAACTTGTAAAAATTACTGAGAATTGGTCACTACGAATTTTGAGTTGAAATTTTTACTGAATTTTCTAGACATCTGGAAAAAAGTTAGAAAAAAAGAGTTTAGTTAAGGAGGAATGTAAGGAGATAAGTGTCTCCTCCAAGAGGTTAGTTAAGAAGGAAAGAGATTTTGAAATAAAGACAAATATTAAAGAATTTCCCCTTAGACAACCACATTTTCTCCTTTTGTAAAAAGACACTTGTTAGCATTGTCACACCTTTTAGGCTTGAGGTTATTCTTCAAGTAAAGAAGTTGTTGGATGAGAGTTTGGTTCATAAGAGCTTAAATCTTTGTGCTTTGTTGGTGTCCAAAATAGATATTATTAGATACCAAATCCCTAAAATAAGTGATATGATGAATGTGTTGAGTGTTGCAACCCTCTTTTGTAAAATCAGTCATGCACCCAACATCTTCATGATTCATGTACATAAGAATTCATTAGGTACATTTGATCTTATTTTTTGTTTTAATACAAACCTAGGTGCTTATATGGGACACCTTAGGTTCGTCGTATTTTTTATAGGAATAATCAACATAAAAATACAGAAAAAAGGTATGTTTTATTGCATTACTTTCCTTAATATTTTAAATAGTGATCAAGGGGTTCCCACGAACCCTAAGAGAATAAAGGACATTCCTAGTTGACCCACTCCACCAAGTATAAGGGAAATATGAGACTACCATGACTTAACAAACTTTTACAAAAGGTTTGTCCCATATTTTTCTATACTTGTAGCACCACTCATTAAGTTGTTGAGGAACCATGTTCCCTCATGGGAAGATGTCCATGAAAGGGGTTTTCAGACTTTACCCTACTCTAACATACACAACACCACTAATACATATATTTTTATTCTTTTTACGGTGTCGAGGGAAGGAGCCCAGAGTATGAAGAATCTCGGGATTTGAGGTCAAATCCTTTCTAAGGTGAAGCGGATGATGCAATCCTATCCCCTAAGGAATTAGATAGAAGACTCCAAGAGGATTGGGCTAGAGCTGCTAAAGAAGCTGGGGTTCTCATGAACCTCATGATAGATTTATGAGCTCATGGGCCAAGGTTGGGTCCACTCTTCTTTGTAAATATTAGAATAAGTTTTTCCTTCTTTTGGGCCTTATATTTTGACCATTCTAGTATTATAGGGTTTTAACCTTGTATTTCAGGGTATTTTAAGTAGTCCTTATAGTAGGGATTTTTTTGTATTTTCATGTATTTTGGCATGAGGAAGTTTACCTATTATAGGGGTTGTGTGTAGTTAAACTCTAACTTCTCATCTGAAGGAGGTCAGGTTAGCTATTAGAGGGGTGTGTGTGACAAAGCTCTAACTTCTCTAGGAATTTTCTCATGGAAGCTTCTCAAAGAAGTTTCTCAAGGAAGCTTCTCAAGGAGGTAAACTTAGTTATTAGAAGGGTGTTTATAACTAAACTCTAGCTTTTCAAAGAACTTACTCAAGGAAGTTTTTCAAGGAAACTACATAGGCTATAAATAAAAACATGTGTAACACTTGTTGTAACTTTGATGAATGAGAGTCATGTGAGACACAACTCAAAGTTCAACTTCTTTCCCCCTTTTCCTCCTTCAATTTTGTGCTCCCCTTCTCTCTTTTTCTCTCTCTCTCTCTCTTTATTTTCCTCCATTGAAACATTCTCTCCAAGCTTTTTATCCAAGGCACATTCTTGGTGACGAAACTCCTTCTTCCATGGCTTATTTCTTAATGGATATCGCCTCCTCTCACCTCTTTTCCTTTATCTTCTGCTGCATCTCCATGGTGAAAAATCATCATTGAAGGACCTCATTGAAGCTCAAAGATTCAGTCTCCATAGAAGCTTCACAAGCAAGCTACCTAGACCCAATGACGACCAAGCTTGATGAGCTTCTCCAAAAAATGGCCATTCTAGAAACCAGACAACACTCTCCCTGTCTTCCTCCGCTAACCCCCGTTTTGGACCTCCTTCTTCGCATCCTCACCATGAAGTTGGATGTACCATGCTTTGACGAGATTGATCCCTCAGAATGGGTCTTTAAAATCATGCAATTCTTCGAATATCATTCCACCCTGGACCATGAAAGACTCACCATTGCCTCCTTCTATATGGAGGGTCTAGCCTTGGCTTGATTCCAATGGATGACTTGGAATGGTTAGATATCATCTTGGTCAGGTCTTTTTCAAGATTCGGAGGGTGAATTTCTCCTTCTCAGTATGAGGATTCCACCGGAACCTTATTTAAATCGACACAATCGAAACCAAGAAATAACTCCTCACGTGCAAAATTATCGATTACCCCCTTTAAGATCAAACAATTCCTTCGAATTAAGTATGATTGTAATGAGGTACCACAAATATTTGTCATAATTTGAATCTCTAGCCAATCACATTGTCCGCTTCTGGCACCATTTCTGCTTAGTTGTTGATTCCGATGATTAGACGTGAAGTCCAGGCACTTCAACCCCTCACTCTAGTCTAAGCAGTGGCCCTCGCGAGGCTCCAGAAGGAGAAACTTAATGAATGGAGCCTTGCGTGGCCCTACCTTACCCACACTTTCAGAATGAGAATCAGGTAGAATCAATGATGCAAATATGGTCCAAGCACGAGTCCATTTTTCTCCCCCGTTCTTTTGGTTAAGAGAGATGGCTCATGCCAGTTCTGTGTTCACTATCGAGCTCTCAACACCATCACACGACGATCGATGTGCCTGCTGGTCCTCAAAGCTAGACCTGTTACAAGGATATCATCAAATCCTGATGAAGGAGGAAGACGTAAGCAAAACCGCTTTTAGAACTCATAACAACCACTGAGTTTCACGTCATGCCCTTCGGCTTATGCAACACACCATCATCCTTTCAGGCCCCCATAAATAGCATATTCCAACCTTGCACAAATTCATCATTGTCTTTTTTGACGACATTCTGATTAATAGCAAAACGTTTGCGGAACACCTGTGACATCTAGAGCAAACTTTCCAGATGGAGGGCTAGTTCTTTTTTAAGCTATCCAAATGCTCGTTTGCCTAAACTCAAGTGGTTCCACTTAGGTCACATGGTAAGTATGGTGTGGAACCCTTACAAGAGAAGGTTCAAGTAGTTCAACATTTGGCACCCTTACAAGAGAAGGTTCAAGCAATTCAACAATGGCCAATCCCTTGCTCCATCAAAGCCTTGCAAGGATTGCTAGGGCTGTTGGGGTTTTACCGCAGATTCATGCGAGGGTATGCCACAATTATTGTTCTCTTGACACAACTCTTGGCCAAGGACTAGTTTACATGGACCACAGAGGCCCATAATGCATTTGATAAAATGAAGAAGGCTGTCAGCAAGGCACCAGTCCTGAGATTGCCAAACTTCGCATTACACTTTGTGGTCGAAACAGATGTGTCCAGAGTGGGAATGGGAGCCGTGCTCTCCCAACAAGGCCACCCCATTGCGTTTTTTAGCAAATCCTTTTGTCGAAAGCTTCTTCGCTTGTCCACCTAAGTTCGCGAACTTGCGACCATAATTGCCGCAATTAAAAAATGGAAGCAATACTTACTGGGTCACCATTTTACCATTCTTACTAATCACCAGAGTCTCAAGGAATTGATGACGCAAGTGATCCAAACCCCAGAGCAGCAAATGTAATTGGCGAGGCTAATTGGATATGATTATTCCATTCAATATCGACTTGGGCAATCGAATGCTGTAGCAGATGCTTTGTCCCCAACATTCCAAAGACCTTCGTTGGAAATTTGTTCATGCTGATTTCACCTTTCTATAGGAGCTGAAACATGAGTTGTTGCTTCAACCAGAATTCATCACCTTCATGCAAGAGATTTCGGTCAATCTTACTGATCATCCTGATTGTACCACTGTGCAAGGATTGATTCTCAAAAAGGGATGCATATGGCTACCTAAAGGACTTCGTTTCATTCCAATTTTGCTCAATAAATTTCATGTGACCCGCACAAGAGGGCATATTGGAATCACAAAGACATTGGTGCAAGTAAGGGAGAACTTTATTTGGACTGAAATTAAGGATGATGTCTGGCAATTTGTTAAGGATTGCATTGATTACCAACACACCAAGTACACCATTTCCGGTTCCATCTCGACCTTGGGAGGATCTCAAAGAGGATCTTAAGGAGGATCTCTCCTTAGACTTCATTGAAGAACTTCTGGCGTATCGTGGTCATAATGCTATCTTAATGGTCGTGGATCACTTTTCTAAGGGCATTCATCTAGGAATGCTTCATTCTCACTATACTGCTCACTCAGTTGCTCTTCTATTCATGGAACTTGTTGGTAAAATACATGGCATGCCACAAAGCCTGGTCTCGGATCATGACCCCTTGTCATCAGTCGCTTCTTGCAGATGCTATTTCATATGAGTAGGGCCAAATAGAGAATGAGTTGGCCTACCACCCATAATCCGATGGTCAGATCAAAGTGGTGAACCGCGTTGTATAGCAATATCTTCGAGCATTTGTTCATAAACATCCTTCTTCTTGGGGAAGGTTCTTGCTATGGGCAGAATGGTTCTACAACACTTCCCAACACTCGAGTATAGGACTCTCACCTTATGAATTACATTCGGCAAGAAATCACCAAGTCCCCCTCAATACATTATGGGGTCATCGAAGGTCGAAGCAGTTGATGATTTCTTGGTTAATCAAGAGGTTATGTTCAAAAGCTTCAGAAAGAAGTTGCTCAAGGCATAGGAACCATGAAGCATTTTGCGAATAATCATAGACGAGATGTAAGCTTCAAGATTAGAGATTGGATCTTAGTCAAACTACACCCTCATAGACAAACCTCAACCACAAGAGAATCTTACTCTAAATTGGCTAGACGTTTTTATGCTCCCTTGCAGGTTCTACAGAAGATTGGCATGGTGGCTTACAAGCTTCAACTACCTAAAGGGTCTCATATTCATCCATCCTTTAACTACTCCTTTCTCAAACCTTTCCACTCTTCCTCCTCCACCTCTGAGCCAGCCGTGGAGTTACCGCCCACGACAATAGAAAACCAGCCTGTAATTGCTCCACTCGCAATTATCAACACTCGATGGCATTACACTTCGAGTGAACCCAAACCACTTGTTTTAGTCCAGTGGAAGGGCTGGCCTCCGGAGAATACAACATGGGAGGACTGGGAAACTTTGAAAGATGCATCACCTTGAGGACAAGGTATTCTTTGATGAAGGGGTAATGTTAGGAAGGAGAAAGCAAACCAGCCAAGCACCACTGAGGGCGCGAATCAAAGACCCAAACGCAGAATCATTGCAGCCAAGTACCTGGTGGATTTCGTCTAACAGAATGTTTTAGAAGGTGCTGAGCTGGCAGGATCGTATTTACTAAGGAGGAATAAGTTGTCTGCTGCATGCTTCTAGCCATTCCATTACTCCATTCATTTTGTTATTCCATTTTCACATTTTTATCCTTGTTTGATGCCTTTATAATAGATGCTTGATATGTAATGAATGGAGCAGAATAATAATATCCTCTTCTCTTCCTTTCTTGTGATCGCAACAAATCTGGTGAGGAAGGTCCATCGTTGTGTTGCATGGGATGAAGAGTTGGAGTTCAGCAAGAGGAAAATTTAGGGAGAAATTGAATTTGGAATTGAAATTGTGTTTCAATCTGGATGTGAAATTTTGTATAGGAGAATTTGAATTAGGGCAAATCGTTTTCAGGTTTGATTTTGAACTTGGGATATGACAATTTCTAGGGTTCTTAGCTGCTAGAATATGTTCAAGACCTTGAAATAAGTTATTCAAGTAATTTCTGGTGGCTTTAACAGCCAAAAAATGTAATAAAATAAAATAATTATAAAAGCAACGTCACGCATCACCAGTGTTGTTAAATTGCGGTTACGACGGCGCCATGATGGTATGGTGGCACGGTTTTTTGGAAAAATGCCACCAAATAGCGGTGGCATTGCGGTTTTCATGACGACCGCCATAGCCTAAACGGTGGTGGCGGAATGCCGGTTATGACGGAAGATCCTTTTTATTTTTTGAAATTTTCGCAACAGACAGATTGAGTCGTGTTGGGCTGACCTGACCCAACCCTAACCTGATTTTCAAATGAAAATGAGATGAGCAGCGCAAGCACAAACAATAACAAGAACTCCAACGCGAGCACCAGCGGCACCACGAGAACTCCAGCGCGACGACGACACAATTAGCACGCACTAGCAACGACAGCACGAGCACCACGCACCAGCGACGACAGCACCCTGCACCAGCGCATGCGAGCAATGATCGACAGCACAGGAGCACCACGCACCACGCACGCGAGCAATGGACGGTGGAGGCAACGGCTATAGACTGCAACGGCAACACCGTGGTTCTGTTTTTTTTTTGTTTTTTTTTGTTCTGTTTTTTTTTCCTGTTTGACACCCTTTTTTTTATTTTTGGTTCTACTTTTTTTTTTTTTTTCTGTTCAGCCCTCTTCTACTAATTATTGTGTGAACTCATGAAAATTTTTTAGTTTATTTGAATGCAATCCATTTTTTTATTTTTTATTTATATTTATTTTTTATCTATTGTTTTGTTAATATTTATATATATATATATATATATATATATATATATATATATATTTTGTCCGTCATTTGCCGCTACGCCATCTGTCATTAACAACATTCCGCATCACCTAATGGTCAAAATGGACGAAAAGGATGAAAACACTGGATAAAAAAAGTTTAGGGACATTGACTAGTCTTCGCAAAGTTTAAGGATCAAAATCATAAATGTTGAAAAATTCGAGGATTAAAAACATTGTTTACACTAAATTTTATTTATAATTTTGTATATATATATATATATATATATATATATATTAAAATTTTCAATTTTTTTAACAGGGACGGGATCATGTGGGTCAATTAGTCAATGCCTTGACCGGATTATTCACCGGTTTGGTTTTCAAAACTATGATATGGCAGAAAGGTCTGGTATCTAACCTTTGCAGCTATTCCTGCAAAAGCTGGATTAGCAGAAACTCTACTAGACACTGTCAATGACTTGTGTATTGCCTTGCAGCAGTCATATCTGCCTTCCATACCTGAATATGTTAAGATCATGCGTGTTAAGAAAATACAGTTGGAGCAAAGTAATGGAAAACATACGGTATGACTATATAGGCAATATTAACAGCCATCTAAAGCATAATACATACCTATTTTTGTGGTTTCAGTACTTGGGTCGGTCACTTTATTTATAATCTCTTGTTTTGAACATATCTCCATCAAGCACCATGGTCGGGCAACCAATTCACTTAGCATTCTATAGCCCTGAAAATATGTAAACGGGATATCGCATAAGAGTTGTTTTAGTAAATTTTTCATGGGCAATTATATAGGGAGAAAACATATTAGATGAGAACTCTTGGTTATTGTAAGAAATAAAAACAATAAATATAGACCATTAAATTATAATAGAATACAAATGTACGTAACTTCTTTAAGTGGTCATATGGCCATTAGCTAACTTATCTTAATAATTCATGTATAAGTGTATACAACAACAAACCTTATCTCACAAGGTGAAATCAGCTATACATGACACAATGCCATTTAGCATGGTTAAAAACCAAAGCTAAAACTCAAATTTATTAGTTCTCACATTTTTAAAATGAGAATGTTCTTACTAGATATGTCCCCTATATAATCCTAAGTGCTTCATTATTGATAGCTATGTTTCGCTTTACAGCAAATTGACTTTTTACAATTTCAAAGAAGCTAGTATAAACATTTTGTTGAGTTTTAGATTTATATTGACCTGGAATTGGCATTTACATCCAACAAAATCACCTAGACTGATTGACTACTAAAGTATTTGCACTGAGGAAATTATTTAAACAATATAGTGCATATAACCTAACAATATGAAGTTCATATGAATATCTCACCGCTAGACGCATTTCTGAATCCTGCTGCAGTACTGACAGAAAAAGACCCTGCAAATTGCATGAACTTGGTGAGGTTGCAGCATTTCAATGTTTAATTAAAAAGCTGTTATGCAAGACAACTCGATGAACATTGTAGACTTGAGGATCTTTGGTTCTAAGAGGACTTGGGTAGAGGGAAAATGCACGTAACTGATCAATAATTTTTTCTCTAAAATCCATGAAGCAAAGATGCTCCCACATGATGAGGGAGCACAATTACTATTGAATATACAGTCACTTGTTAGATATACTTCTGTTAACATATTTTTTGTTATGAGCATATATCACAATGGACTTTTCACCGTGTGACTAAGATTTGTCTTGAAAGTTACTTTCCATATAGAGATAGATAATGATACTAATAGTACTGATCAGCGTGGTCCTCTTTTACTTTTTTAACATTTAGTCATGATTAAGTTAGGACAAAACTATAGCTTAGATAAAGTTTCATATATATGCCTAGTCCCTTTAGTTCAAAGAGAAACCAAACCATTATAAATAGAACTTAAAAAAATTAACCAATAAAAAGCACTTGAAACTAAAAGAATGAAAATAGGCAACCGATGGAGTCAGCTTTGTGCTTCTGGATGCTGTTTCATAAATTAAGCGCCGCAGGTTTACTTCTGCTTCAGCATTGAGTATGATGCTATTCTCGGATCTGGTTTTTCCCGAGATATTTCCTAGAGCATGCAATGCTGCCTGTGATTGCCATTTAAGAGACCATGTAAGTTCCAACTTAGAAGAGAAGTTATTAGCACATAACATCTTCCAAGTAAAATGGAATTCCAACTTTTTCTACAATTGAGAAGTAATGCATTTTCTTTTGAATTGTACCTTCTAGAGGGTACAAAAACAAAATTAGATTATTGCTTTTGTTATCCTTGGAAATTATTAGCAGTAGCAACAAATGTAAATGTTTTCACATTTTACTTAGGGATTGAATGCCATGTCCACACACAGTTACCAAAACACAGACTACTTGAATGCTACAATCAGATTGATGTCAGCGAGGCAACCATGTTCCAGTAAACTGGGAATTCTCATGATTCCAAAAATAGATGCTATAAACCTAGGAAACAACACTTTCAAGATTCAGAACATTACTACCACAACACTGCTTGCTGCAAATTGCATCAACGCACCATAAATGCAGTTTCAGCTATTTTAACCTTGAGGGCAATATGCTCCTTCAAGCTGCCTGAGCAAGCAATTGAACACAACATACAACGGGACTATGGGAGTTACCGGGAGTATCAAATTACATTAGTTCAGGATACCTTGAAACACTTTGAAAAGAAAAGAACAAGAATCCAGTTCACTAAACAGCTGTTTACCATGCCCTGTTGGTCCTTGTCCTTCAAAAGCAGCATCTATAACATGTCGAGCAGCAGGTGATGAACCTGAGAGTAGTAATGTAGCTCCCTGGATATCTATGATCACAAAAACCATAAATTAAAATTTGTAGTATTTAAAAAGGAAGAGGTTCTCATTAAACCAATTTTCAATAATGAAATATAAATTGATAATTAAGTAGTTTGAACATTCTACAGAATCATATATGTACTATATCATATTGATTCATAAATTACTGCTTCTAAATGTACAAATGTGTAACAGGAAGCAGCCAGAACCTAGAAGGCTTGGGTGTTGCAAACATTTTCTAACAATGAGTTTGTCCAAATGCTTTGAAACATGCTCAGTGTTCATTTTTGGGGTTTCAGTCAAAGGACGGATTGGAAGGGTTTGTGGAAGCATGAGGATCACACAAACTTTACTGTTTTGTGATGCCTTTCATTTGAATGTAAGGCTCTCCAGAGTAAAACTTCCTAAAATTTGGGCTTAGGTTCTATTTCAACTCTACAAAATTGGCTTGTAAGCTGAGGATCACACAAGCTTTATAAGTTTTATTTAAGCCATATCTTTAAGGCCAGCTAGGGGTGACCACAATTAAGGCGGCTTTCCAACACACCTCATGCTCAGGGCTATGGGCCTGGAATGTGACAAGTAGGTGCCTAGGTGGCCCAACAATGGATCTAAGATAGTCTCTAATACCATCTTAGAATTTGGGCTTGAGGCCTAACTCAACCTTATGGCAACCCCTCAGAGGCCACAATTAAGGCCAGCTAGAGGTGACCACAGGGTCTATGGTCTGTTTTATTTATTAATTTATTTTTTCAATATGTATGTTGTGTTTTTTCTTTCTTTCATTGTTGTGTTCAGATAGGTAGCCTTACGTAGCCCTTTCTTGCTATACTTTGTTTTGTTTCTTGAATATTACTTGACTCTTTTTATTAACTTCTGTATTTGGCTTAAAATTATGAATTTTAATTATTAATTATGAATGTGTCTCTAATTATGAGTATTTTTTTTAATATTTGAGCATTTATGTGTATGTAATATAAACAAATTATTTATATTATATTTATAAAATTCATAATAGTGGTCATCCCACTATAGTGCTCTTGTGGTTGCTCCACATTGTTATCCAATATTGATAACTATGACCACAAGATCAATATAATATAATAAACTAAAATCCATTTTCTTACAAGATACAAAAAAAATTGTGTTAAAAAGTAGGTAATGACATGACATATTTACATGATCCCATATGACCCAATGATTCAAGTGCAGTTTCACATTCATCTCTATCTAAAGCATCCAATGACTGAAGTCTACCATCAATAGAAGAAATAACAACTTTAACACCTGATTTTATCAATTTAATAGCACAACAAATATGCATGAGTTAACAGTTTCCATCTGTTTCATAACAATTATTAAATTGTGCGGAAAACACATGGACACTTTAAAAATGAAGAGGAACAACCCCAGCAAGGTAACATTTTGCTACAAGGACTTAATCAGGTTGCATCATATCAATAGTTTCTAGTTCATTGATAATAAGTATTAAATTATGAAACATATCACATGAAGTACGTGGTAAATTGGCAAATGAAATCAGCACAAACCAGCAAGAGACCCATTACATTTGCAACAAAAACTTGTTGCAATTAGATTGCAGAGATAGACGGATTAGAGTATATGAATTGTTAGACTGAAGATGATGAAATCAAATTCCAATATTTTCCAACAAATATTAATAGAGAGAAATGGATAGAAGTTGATGGAAGCTTGCTTGTGGGGCTTCTATGGAGGCTGGATCTTTGAGCTTCAATGGGATCCTTTAATGATGATTTTCCACCATGGAGATGCAGCGGAAGACAAAGGAAAAGAGGTGAGAGGAGGCGCCATCCATTAAGGAATAAGCCATGGAAGAAGGAGTTTCACCACCAAGATGAGCCTTGGATAAGAAGCTTGGAGAGGATGCTTCAATGAAGGAAAAGAATGAGAGAGAAAAAGAGAGAGGGGGGAGCACGAAATTGAAGGAAGAAAAAGAGAGAGAAGTTGAACTTTGAGTTGTGTCTCACAAGACTCTCATTAGGTATCTTCCTTTAGAAGCTTTCTTGAGAAAACTTCCTTGAGAAGCTTCTTTGAGAAAACTTCCTTGAGAAGCTAAAGCTTAGCTACACATACCCCTCTCATAACTAAGGTCACCTCCTTGAGAAACTTCCTTAAGAGGATTTCTAAAGAAGCTAAAGCTTAGCTACACACACCTCTCTAATAGCTAAGTTCACCTCCTTGAGATAAGAAGCTAGAGCTTAGCTACACCCCCCTATAATAGCTAAGCTCACCCCCATGACAAAAAACATGAAAATACAAAAAAAAAGTCCTTACTACAAAGACTACTCAAAATGCTTCGAAATACAAGGCTAAAACCCTATACTACTAGAATAGCCAAAATACAAGGCCCAAACGAAGGAAAAACCTATTCTAATATTTACAAAGAAGAGTGGATCCAACCTTGACCCATGGGCTCAAAAATCTACCCTAAGGTTCATGAGAACCCTATGACCTTCTTTAGTAGCTCTAGCCCAAGTCTCTTGGAGTCTTCTATCCAATACCCTTGGGGGTAGGATTGCATCATCCCCTCCACCTTGGAAAGGATTTGACCTCAAATCCCAAGGTTCTTTATACTCTAGGCTCCTTCCCTCGACACCTGTAAAAATAATAAAAACATATGTATTAGTGGTGTTGGGTATGTTAGAGTATGATAAGGTCTGAAAACCCCTTTCATGGACATCTTCCCATGAGGGAACATGGCTCCTCACCAACTTAATGAGTGGTGCTACAAGTATAGAAAAATATGGGACAAACCTTTTGTAAAAGTTTGTTAAGTCATGGTAGCCCCAGATTTCCCTTATACTTGGTGGAGTGCGCCAATCAGAAATAACCTTTATTCTCTTAGGGTTCGTGGGAACCCCTTGATCACTATTTACAAAATTAAGGAAAGTAATGCAATAAAGCATACCTTTTTCTGTATTTTTATGTTGATTATTCCTACAAAAAAATACAACAAACCTAAGGTGTCCCATATGAGTATCTAAGTTTGTATTGAAACTAAAAATAAGAACAAACCTACCTAATGGGTCCCTATGTACACACACCATGAAGATGTTAGGTGTACGAGTGATTTTACAAAAGAGGGTTGCACCACTCAAAACATTCATCATACCACTTATTTTAGGGACTTGTGCCTAATAATACCTATTTTGGGCACCAACAAAGCACAAGGATTTAAGCTCTTGTGAACCAAACCCTCATCCAACAATTTCTTTACTTGAGGAATAAACTCAAGCCCAAGAGGTATGACAATGCTAGCAAGTGTCTTTTTACAAAAGAGAAAATGTGGAGGTTGTCTAAGAGGGAAAGTTTCTTTAATGTTTGTCTTTATCGTAAAATGAGTTTCCTTCTTAGCTAACCTCTTGGAGGAGACACTTACCTCCTTACACTTCTCTTTAACCACTAATGGTTGTCCATCTTCTTGGGGGTAGATTTCTTCACTAGATTCTTTCCCTTTTGCTTCTTCACTTTCACTAGAGGAAGGTGAAATAGTAGGCTCATCTTGGCTACTATAAATGTCTTGGCCCCTCATAATCATGATTTTTGTGGTGGGGCATTGAGAAGTAATATGTCATCTTCCAAGACATTTAAAACACTTTATAGAGCTAGTTTTCTCTTGTATACTAGCCTTAGGGGCTTGCTTTTCTATTATCTTCCCTTTATCATCTTTGGGCTTAGAAGGTGTCACTCCTAAGATGCCTTGACCTTGGTCTTTCTTTGGATAAGAGTGAGAGCCATAAGATTTTGAAGTAGACTTCTTTTTAAGTTGTTGCTCTACCCTTATTTCTCAATCTAAGTTAGTCTCTACATTGTCCTTCCCATGGAAGTATGAGAAGTTAATGTTAGCCTCTTGAGGCTTTCTTTCCTTTTCTCTTCTATGGAAGTGAGGTCTAAGATGTGACCTATGTCTTCCTTCATAATAGTCACGAAGTTCTTCACTTAGGCTCTTGCAAGAGTTATGACTACTATAGGAGGCATGTTTTTCTCTTTTTATTTCTTTCATTATTTTTCTTATTTCTTCCTCTCTTATTTTCTTTCTTTCATCTTGACTTATTTCTTTCACTCTTTTTTTCCCTTTTCTTTTCTCTCTTGTTTTTCTTTCCATAACTTGAGGGAACTCAACTCATCTAAGATTCTAGATAAAGGGTCTTTATGACTAGTACCCTCGTCATTAACACTAGATGAATGATGACTCATGTTGATTCCTAAGTTGTGGTTCTTTCTTGTAGGAGGTTTGAAAACAAAAGGTAAAAGAAACTATGGTTGAAACTAGCCAAAATAAACACTAAAAGAGGTGTGACAGATAAGGTAAACAACTAATTGATAAAAGGAAAGCTATCTAGGCGGTTTGACAATCGAAGGTAAAGGAAATAAGCTATGAAAGTAAGCAAGAAAAGTAAACTAAGTGAATCCTAAGAGTGTTTGGATGACCACATCAAGGTTCCCAACAAAACACTCACTATCCTAAGGAAATATTGCCTAAAATTATTACACACAAATGGAAGTTTGGTAACTTATTGGAGACTCCCAACACACTTCCAATGAAAGGTCTTTTTGTTACAAAACTTGAAAGCAATAAAGGTAAGTAAATTGTAAATTAAAAAATTACAAAACATCCTTAATTTTGGTGGTTGTTATCTCTTTGGTGATTCACTCAATTTGGAGTGCTTCTTAGTCCAATAGCTCTTAAGGTGGTTGGCCCCTTACTTCTTGACTCAAATTCTTCAAGGGATGACACCAATCCTCCTTTCCAATTCCCTATATGGCAACTCACAAACAAGAAAACAAAGAGACAAGCAATAACCAAAGACCAAAAAAAAATGAAATGAAAGTTAAACCAGTGGAGTTTTAACAAGACAATTTTTCAAGGATTATTCAACAATTAAAGCAATGAAAAAGACATAGAAGCAAACTAGGACTAAAAGAGAAACTTAGAATGGCTCTAGAGTAGAGTAAAAAAACTAAAAAAAAAGACTCAACAAACCTCTAGCTTTGGCACTTGTCTTCACACTAATTTTCAATTGAAATTTCCAATTATAGAATAAATTTTGAGCCAAAACAACAAACACATTTCCCTTTCACCTTTTTTTTTCTGGATACTGATTTTCCTGTCAACTTGTGTGATTTTTCGTATTTTTTCCTTTTATCCAAATCACTTGTTTCTTTTTTTCTAACTTTTTTCTAGATGTCTAGAAAATTCAGTAAAAATTTCAGCTCAAAATTCGAAGTAACCAATTCTCAGTAATTTTTACAAGTTTGTATGTCCAAGCTGCCAGCACCAACGATTTTTTTTTAAGCACGATATATTGATTGCCTTGGGCTTACTTTCAACCTTCCTATGTATGTTGAACTCACTAGTATTGTTTAACACAGGTTTAGGAGTTCAATATTCACTTAGGATCAACATTTCAGCCAGCAATTCAATCACCAAAACTCAAATTCACAATAGACACAATCATAAGGAAACCTAAAAGTTCAAGAAAAGGTTCACAATCAAAGACTCTCGAAGAATTTTGCATGAATATGTTAAGGACTAATTAACATGAAAGATTTGACTCAAATCAAATAATAGGCTAAAAGAATTTCATACACACATGAACAAATGAGTTAGACAAAAAAACAAGAAAATAAAATTCAGCACAACATAACAAATCTTATGTGACAAGTTTCATGACTAGACATGACTTCTATGACAAAACTACAATAGGTGAACAAGTCACTCTAGATTTTTTAGGTTTTCTTCTACTTTAATATTTTTGTAAGAATTTTATGATTTAGTTTTCAGCCACAAAAAATAACAAGACAAAACTGAAAGGAACCTAAACTCAACACAATTCATGGTTCAAGAACAAGAACAAGAAATTTGAATCATAGAAAATTAAATCTAGCTTCTATAGCAAGTTTAATCGGTGGAAACTCTAAAGAATCATGTTAAAAACATTTAGCACAAGACATGTGAGGAAATACATGGAGAAAAAATGAAGAAACAACAATGGAAGAGAAGGTAAAACAAAAAATTAATGGAGGTTTAAGGAGCACCTACTTGAAGCTCTCGTGCTCTAATACCACTTGATGAAAGCTTGCTTGTGGGGCTTCTGTGGAGGCTGGATCTTTGAGCTTCAATGGGGTCCTTTAATGATGATTTTCCACCATGGAGACGCAGCGGAAGACAAAGGAAAAAAGGTGAGAGGAGGCGCCATCCATTAAGGAATAAGCCATGGAAGAAGGAGCTTCACCACCAAAATGAGCCTTGGATAAGAAGCTTGGAGAGGATGCTTCAATGGAGGAAAAGAATGAGAGAGAGAAAGAGAGAGGGGGGAGCACGAAATTGAAGAAGAAAAAGAGAGAGAAGTTGAACTTTGAGTTGTATCTCACAAGACTCTCATTCATCAAAGTTATGATAAGTGTTACACATGCTTCTATTTATAGACTAGGTAGCTTCCTTTAGAAGCTTTCTTGAGAAAACTTCCTTGAAAAACTTCTTTGAGAAAACTTCCTTGAGAAGCTAGAGCTTAGTTACACATACCCCTCTCATAACTAAGGTCACCTCCTTGAGAAACTTCCTTAAGAAGATTCCTAAAGAAGCTAAAGCTTAGCTACACACACCTCTCTAATAGCTAAGTTCACCTCCTTGAGATGAGAAATTAGAGCTTAACTACACACCCCCTATAATAGCTAAGCTCACCCCCATGGCAAAAAACATGAAAATATATAAAAAAAGTCCTTACTACAAAGACTACTCAAAATGCCCCGAAAGGCTAAAACCCTATAGTACTAGAATGACCAAAATACAAGGCTCAAACGAAGGAAAAACCTATTCTAATATTTACAAAGAATAGTGGATCCAACCTTGACCCATGGACTCAAAAATTTACCCTAAGGTTCATGAGAACCCTAGGGCCTTCTTTAGTAGCTCTAGCCCAAGCCTCTTGGAGTCTTCTATCCAATATCCTTGGGGGGTAGGATTGCATCAGAAGTGCACCAGAGGAAATCATGCTTGATGATACAAAGCACCAGCAAACCAACAATAAATACAAATGTTGGATACAGTTGACATCAATATGAAACTATGGAGGTGTTTGCTACACCATCATTCTCATCTAGGCATCAATGAATTCCGGTTATCATTGATGCCTAAACCCATTGAATTCTTCTTGTTCGTATCAAAATGAATAAAAATTGATAAGAGTGGGTCAATGATATTTGAGCATGCTTTTGTTTTGAGTGCCTATTTATTTTCTATAGGTATATATGGGAAGAGGTGCATCTGTTGGTGGTAGGTATAAAATTACTTTTATAGTGGCATCTAAGTTCCCAGTAGACATGATTACAGCCAATTAATAGAATCTCATTCTCATCTAATACCTCCTAAATGTGAGGGGAACCAACATTCTCAAGTACAAGTTTTCACTCACTTTTATAAATAATCAATATCAGCCTTTGTTGCATAAGTTCCAATCCAACTTTTTTGTACAAAATATGGAGATCTTACATTCCCATGTATTTTATACTGTCTTCTTAAACAATTAGAAATGAAAAAGGAATGAATATCAAGCACCTCCTTGGAATGAATTCTTAACTAATTCAGCTTACCCTAATTGGCAATAAATCACTCAATCTAACCAAATCCCTTAGTTGTAGGTAATTCAATCATCGGCACAATCATGATATTGAAATAAACACTTTGGCGAAGCAAGAATGATAACAAACCCGTAGTACTTCTCTACTTACCCCTTTATAAAGCAATCAAGCAAAAGAGGATACATATTGAAGTCTTTAATTAGACGAACACTAGCTGCAACTTTGTGATCATTGTCTAGATTCTCAATAAGGCATGTAACCTGAAAGTTGAAGTCATATATAAAAGTAATATTGCTTACAAAGTGTTCCACATAACTAGTAATTTGCACATGTAAAAATATATCTAGCAAAATTTATTTCCAAATGTATAAATTCATAGGTAATTATCAAACCATTTCACTTCCATTTGAAGAGCATATACAACTTGGACTAACTGCTTTATTAAATATTAAGTGCCAATGCACAGCCACATGGCTAGCATTCTTTAATAAGAAGCACCAGAGTGGACTGGGATAACCGGAATAATAAGAGGAAAATATGAGTAAAATAATAGAAGAAAAGGAAATTCACACATATGATGGTAAGAGAAACCAACATTACAATAAGTTGCAAGCAAATGATTGAATATGCAAAGACTAAAAAAGTAAGTTGCAATAGTCAAGGACAGACGCTCCCCAAAGCTTATTGCATATCTGGGAACCAGGTATTTTATTATGCTTCTCTTGGGAAGCTAACAAAAAATAGGTATTTATTTCAGCAAAATAAGCTAAAGCAAACACACACCAATTAGGTGAAGGTCTGCACTTATTTCTATATCTCTAAAACACCCTTCAAACAACATAAAAATTATTTTTATATCTCTACACATGTGCACAATGGGCTTACGTGTCAAACCACATAAAAATCATTTTTTAGGATTGATCAACTAGATATTGCAAAGATCTATGTAAGGAAAAAGTAAAGTACATTCCATTAAACATAAAATATTTGTCTTTATTGGAGGGGCATAGGGTGATGAATCTCATTGTCCATACAATAGAAGGATTTAAATAAACTTGGCATAAATAAAGTATATCCACGTACTGTTTTGCAAGCTAAGGATCTGACTGCTTGAGAATCTGCCTGCAGACCAACTTGAACAAAAGGCTGAACCAAAAACATAATAACAAAGCAATAAGAATAACTACTACAAGAATAATATGATGTGACAGGAGAAATAATGCATCTTTATGTATGCAGAATGAAAATTAATGCTTGAACACAGAAAACAATTTTTTAATGCCCTCTTCAATCAATGGTTAAACTGCACAGATACATTTTTTTATGTACTTTGCTTGCATGTTCATCACAGGTCTTAATTGTTGAGTGCACACTTCTCAACAAAATGTATCAAGTCAAAGCTTTTTCCTGTTCATAGTTTAATATGAAATTTTCCACATGTTTTCACCTACTAATCCAAATTTATTGCACCTTAGTCCAAATTTTATCTTATATACTCTATCTATTCTTTTTTTAATGATTCAAATGTTGCTATTCCTGTAATACTGAAACGGTATATGAAGATAGAAAATGATTATATCAAATTAAAAATAGAACTGATATATGCTTTAAATGGATGAAAAGACTTCGATCAATCACACTCCATGGGCTAGCAAACAGAGACAAAGGTAAAATAAACACTCAATCCACCCATAGATTAATGATCAATTTACTCGTCACAGAGAAAGAAGGAAACTCGCATTCAATTAGTTTTACGGTGCATAAGAAACAGAAACAAAAAAAAAAAAAGTCAATTATTGCCAGCACACTTTTGTGAATTTAATTTTTTTCTTTTAAAAAAAAAAAAAACTTAACCAACTAGAACTATAAGTAAAGTGGATAGGTTTTTTTGGCAAAACAAATAATACCACTTTCAGAAAATTTTCAGTTTACTTTCAGTGTAGCGAGCAAGCGATGTTCCACTAAAACCAAAAATAGAATGGATGATGATACCTAGCGTTCGAGGGCTAGGGAACCTCCACACTGCGCGTTCCACTCGAGAGTTAGAGCTCGAGGGAGAGAAAAAGAAACGCAGTTCCAAAGAGAGAGAGAGAAAAGGATTTGAAAGAAAAGCTTCTGGAATGTTTCTTATTCCCACTACTAGTTAGTTACAGCTTTTTATATTGCAGGGCTCATGCTTAACCACTTACGGTTAGCTGTTATTAACATGGATAAACTCTACCATACTAACCATGCGTAACTACTTTTCCCGCCACGTTCTTCCCAAAGCCCCTTCCTACTCTAGTTGGTAATCGTCCCAATGCTTGGGTAAATACTTTGCCCTAGCTGAACGACGTTGGCCCGTAGCTTCCTTCTCTCTGTCCGTATCATCCCCCTGCTCTTCAGACACAACCTCGTCCTCGAGGTTG